>NC_088295.1:49130101-49358741 GCF_032854445.1 Liolophura sinensis
ATGCTTCTGTAATACAGTATAATGCACGACTTATGAAATACAGCTTGGTGCATTTCTTCTGGAATACAGCATGATGCACGTATTCTGAAATACAGGGTGATGCATGTCTTCTGTAATACAGCATGATGCATGTCTTCTGTAATACAGCATGATGCATGTCTTCTGTAATACAGTGTGGTACATGTCTTCTGTAATACAGTATGATGCATGTCTTCTGAAATACAACGTGGTGCATGTCTGCAATACAGCGTGGTGCATGTCTTCTGTAAGACAGTATGATGCTTGTCTAAAGTAATACAGTATGGTGCATATCTTCTGTAATATTGTATTATGCATGTCTTCTGTAATATTGTATGGTGCATGTCTTCTGTTATACATTATAGTGCATGTCTGTTGTAATACAGTATGGTGCATGTCTTCTGCAATACAGTGCAGTACATCTTGTTTAGATAGAGCATAGTACATGTGCATGTTTTCTGTAAAATGGAATGGTACATGTCTTGTATAAATACAAAATTTGCCATGTTTTGTATAAATACAAAATTTGCGTGTTTAGTGTCATTTTCTGCTGTTAGTAGGATGGTCTCTTTATGTATCGTTATGGTAATGGATAATTTTAATGTTTTATGCTGTAACATTATTTTCACTTTAGACTGCTTATCCAGGCTACTTAAGAGTACAGCAGTACTTCTTTATTGCAGTAAATACTGTGATGCCAAACATGCTTGTACATGTGTAAACAGTGTAAATTGAAACTGGTTTGCTGCTAGCTACATGTAACAAACGAAAGTTATCTTTTTTTAAATAACTGAAATATACAGTTCATTCATACATTGTGATTTTTTGTAACTAATTGTTACTGGTAATAATCTTGAGTTTAGCACAGTATATAGCACTGACACCTTTGTAACTTGGGTGTAGGTAAATTTTGTGAAAAATATGTGTGTGAAACAGTCCTTCTTTACATATTTCAGATATAGAGAGTGTGATGGAAGAGAGACTTAAGGATGACACAGTCACTGAATCAGTTAATCAGACTGTGAACGAGGGAGGGGAATTGGTAGACATAACTAACCTTAGTCATGAGGGGATGTGTCAGAAAGCGCTCGCAGCAGAGGCACGTGCCCGGCAGGCGGAAGAAGAGCTGGTGAGGGTGTTAAGAGACCTGGAGCGTGTGAGGTAAAGGGAGATTACTCCAGAGTGTTTTTGCAAAATGTCTGTGTGTGTGTGTGTGTGTGTGTGTGTGTGTGTGTGTGTGTGTCTGAGGACCAAAATTTTGTCTCCAAGCTTAAACTATGCTTGACATTCGTCCACAATTAGGATGTCCAATTTATCCATATATTTTTTCTTGACACCATAAAATGAGGTCAATAATATAATGAAATAAAATTGTGACAGTCTTCATACATTAACCGATTCTTGATATTTCTCAGTCATACATGAGTTGATAGTTACTGCTGTCCAAATACCTTCAGATTTGCACATGTTAAAGCGGTATACATGGTAATTACACTGCTAGCTGACCTCAAGTTCACCTGATGCTCACACTAGAATTTTAGCAAAGTATTAAGACCCTGTCAAATAAATAAATTGTACATTTGCCTGCCTTATGTCTCTTCCCCAGATCTGTGACGCGGACTCTGATGTTATCGCAAGCTGAGGGCCCTCACGGAGCCACTGGTGGGGTGATAGAAGGACTTAAGGAAGACGAGGATGAGGGCTACTTCAGCTCCTATGCCCACTTCAGCATACACCAGGAAATGCTCAAAGTAGGTGTTATCGAGAATTTGCTGGAGTTATGGTTTATATTGAAAATTGGCCAAGAGATTGTGGTGTTTTCTGAGTTTGTATGCATGCGTGGTACAGGAATTTCATTCTCCATCACACATCCAATAAAAAGATAAGATCTGTGGGGCAACATGTAATCCATATGGTAATAGTACTGGATTTATTTTAGAGCTCACTGAATATATTACTGATCAATAGTAGTGTTGTGTTACGAAGAATTACGGTGCGTCACATTCATTTGAAAAGCTGCTTTTCACAAGGTACCCATGACTTTAAGTCTGGTCAGCTTTTCCCCACGTGTATCATCAGTATGTTAATCTCCTGATAGTGGGTGGTTTTAGTGATGGAGAGATTTTTGTACATGAGGCCTTGGATCATTTGGACAAGGCCTTGATCTTTTGGCCTATTTTCTGCATATTTGGGTAAATATACCTACTTTGCTGGATGTTATATACCGAGAAGTTTTATCCACGAGAATTTTGATGATGAATTCAGCTCTATCAAGACATCTTTGGTGCTTTTTATCCCTGGTTCAAATGATAATTTTCTCCAAATGTTTAGTTTCATTCTGTGTGTACACATGTACATGTCAGGATTTCATACAATAAAAGGTTCTTGGAGGAAAATTTCCTGCCAAATTTTCTGTCACAAAAACTCAAAGAAAACACTGCTCCTTGTTATAAAACCTGGTAAATTCAGCGAGTAAATTCACACAAACATTAAAGAATACATGAAAAGGAACTGTAAAATGATGATTATTTTTTTAAATGAAATTAAAAAGTTGCATCCGAAAAAGTCTTGAGTGAGTTTTCATTTGAGAGATTTTTAATTACTCCTCTGTTCTATTCATATTTTCCATCAGTGGTTGCAATTGAAAATGGAGTATTAAAACTCCATATTAAGACATGAAACCAATCATTTCCTGCATCTTTTAAACACTTTTCACTGGATTAATGTGATGTTCATTTATTTTGCCATGTAGGACAAAGTTCGCACTGAAAGCTATCGTGATTTTATGTACAAAAACAAGAGGCTGTTTAAAGACAAGATTGTCCTGGATGTGGGGTGTGGGACAGGAATCCTCTCCATGTTTGCTGCTCGAGCAGGGGCCAAACATGTGATCGGTGTCGACCAATCAGATATTATCTACCAGGCTATGGATATAGTCAAGTAAGCTCTTATCTTAGCTTATACATGTATATCTTAAATGAATATTGATTTTGTTCTCAGGTGTTTAAAGGCTTTATATGTCACGTTTTTAAACACTTAACAATGTTGACAATCGCAAGCATACATCTGGGTTAAAATCAGTAAATTACACAATTTTAAGGTTAATTGCTGAAGATAGGTGAAGTCTGGTCTGTTAAGTGTTATATTGTGATCCGGTTGAGTGTCGTGTCTGGTGTCTGCTGCATGTTTTTCCAGTGAGGCAGTAAATGTGATGACATTGGGAATGGCTCTTGCAAAGAGTTCTGTCTTCAAAGGGCTAAAACAGTTTTGAAATGTTGTAAAACCAGACACAATCGAGCTTTGCTATTGTGTTTATTGTCTGTTCCAGGGAAAATGGTTTAGAAAATGTGATAACATTGAAGAAGGGTCGCCTTGAGGATGTGGAGCTTCCAATTGATAAGGTGAGACTTCCACAAATCAACCAGTCGGTGAATCACAAAAATGAAGACACTCCCATCCATCAAACATTATACTGTGAATGACAGATACAGGAACACTTCCACAAATGAAACATACAGTGAATTGAGTTTCAACATTTACTGGCCACACTGTAGATGGCACTCCTAGGGTGGAGTGAGTGAGTGAGTGCTGGGGGTTTAATGTCGTACTCAACAATTTTTCAGTCATATGACGACGAAGGAATCCTTAGGGTGCATGTATGTGTAATGTGCCTCCTAGTTGCAGGACGGATTTCTACCGCTCTTTTATTTAGTGCTGTTTCACTGAGACGACTTACCGAAGTCAAGTAAGCTGTCCCGCCTGAGCCATTATACTGATACGGGTCAACCAGTCGTTGCACTATCCCCTTCATGCTGAACGCCAAGCGAGGAAGTTACAACTTCCTCTTTTAAAGTCTTAGGTGTGACTCGATCAAGGATTGATCCTGGATCTACCGGTCCTGTCCTAAGGTGGAAACCTCTGCCATAGCTAAACGTACAGATTCACAAACAACAGCTTGGCAGCCCTCAACGGCAAAGTAATGAATTGGTTCACTTACAATTTCTTCCAAGTTATGCATAACTTTACTTCAGAAAGGTTTTACTTGAGATTTTTGACAAAAATCCATATTTTCCAATCAGATCAAATTTTCTGTTTTTACCAAGAATAACTCAAATTATTGCCTATCAGTAAACATTGGACTCACATCAGTACTGCATGTATTTATAGTGTTAACATGATTCTGAAGCTTGGAAATTCACAATGAACCTTTTTACCAATTTTTAATGGTAACTGTATAGATTTACTTTGTATAATTATTAAGCAGTGCCAGTATGTTAGGGGAATGTTTGATTTTTAAAAGCTGAATTTTGACTGTTTAAAATACATAATTGCTATAATTTTATTTAATGTTCACAGTATTATATATCTCCCAAATTGTTTTCTTCTTAACAAAAAGTGTAATAAAGATCATAAAGTATTAAATTATGAAAAACAGACAGTTTGGGCCCATTTTCATAGAGCATTGTTGATTTATTTTCTCAGTATATCTTTTCTTGTGGTAAAAATTGGCACTCTCTGGGTTATATGACGGTAATGTGTTGGTATTTAGAGGAAAAGTTAAGCTTGAATAATTAACCTAAAAAGCTTTGTGAAATTAGGCACAACTGGGATACTATTTGTGCAATAAAATGTTTTGTGTTCCTTTGTTTAATTCAGGTAGATCTGATCATATCTGAGTGGATGGGATACTTCCTGCTGTTTGAGTCTATGCTTGACACAGTGTTGTATGCTCGTAGACGACATCTGGCCCCAGGAGGTATAGGTGGGTAATCTCTTAAGGGTGCTTTATAGTCAGATTTAGGGAAATACCTCTTTACATTCTTAAAATTTAGTCTGGATTTTTTTTTCTTGATTTTTGTGCGGGAGGTCAGAATTGACTATTTATTTGAACTATAAATAGAATCATTCTTATGTTTGGGGATCGGTTTTATAAAAAAAATTAGTATCTTTCAGTGTAAAGATATGGAGGTTTAAATGATTATTTTCAAGTAATGCGAAGTGGTTTTGTTATATGTTTCTGTTGACCAAAATATGGTACACTTGTGATTCAGGTTTCCTCTGTCCTCAGATAAGAATTCCCTTTCATGAGTGCAAGAATCTGTAAAATATTTTTATTTTACCCTTCAGTTTTTCCTGACCGCTGCACGATGAGTGTTGTTGGCCTGGACGACAGTTCCCTCCATGAGAAGCATGTGTCATTTTGGGAGGATGTGTATGGTTTTAAGATGAGCTGTATGAAGAAGGAGGTGGTTCGGGAGGCCAGTGTGGAGATAGTTAACTCAGAGAAACTTGTCACGCAGCCGTGTCTGCTCAAGGTGAGTGAAGCATGCTTGTGGTTGGCGTACACCTTGTGGTCAGCGTATAGCTTGTGGTTGTGGTTGGTGTATAGCTTGTGGTTGTGGTTGGCATAACTTGTGGTTGGCGTATAGCTCGTGGTTGGCGTATTGCTCGTGGTTGGCGTATTGCTTGTTGTTGACGTATAGCGCGTGGTTGGCGTATTGCTTGTGGTTGGCGTATTGCTTGTGGTTGGCATATAGCTCGTGGTTGGCGTAGAGCGTGTGGTTGGGGTATTGCTTGTGGTTGGCGTTTTGCTCGTGGTTGGTGTATTGCTTGTTGTTGGCGTATAGCTCGTGGTTGGCGTATTGCTTGTGGTTGGCATTTTGCTCGTGGTTGGCATATAGCTCGTGGTTGGCGTAGAGTGTGTGGTTGGCATACAGATAAACTAGCTGCCAGGCCACGCCATCATAATATGATGGAAATGTCATTGAAAGCTTACAACAATTTCTAAAAGATCAAATCAACAAAATGTAAGAATGTGATGTCAAGGTTAATGAGAAGCTTTAAAATATTTAGTGTGAATCCTTCTCTATGTTCTGACAGCCCGCTAAAGCATGACCATGCCATTACGGAGTTGGCCCCGAGTAATGAAGTTGCAGTGTTGACTCCAGCTCTTGCTGGTTCTGTTGCGACTTTTTTGAATCAGGGTGTTTGTCGTGTACGTTATAAAGACTGATTGCACTCCAGTTCTCTCCACCCTTTAAGCCTAGTGCTTGTCATTTTAGGGAAAAATTCCAAACAACAGGTGGACGCCACCAGTTGAATAAATAATGCCTGTCCTGTGATATCATAATTTGATAAATGTTTTCTAACATATTGTCCACAGGACATTAATGTATGTGAAGCAATGTGAAGTAGTGTCTGTGCTACTGTCATAATTCGAAAACTGTTTTCTGACTGTTTTCATAGGACATTAATGTGTGTGAAGAAATGTCTATGTTACAATATCATAATTCAAATACTGTGTTCTGACAAATGTTCACAGGACATTAATGTGTGTGAAGCAATGCCTATGTTACAATATCATAATTCAAATACTGTTTTCTGACAAATGTTCACAGGACATTAATGTATGTGAAGCAGTTTCATCAGAGTTAGACTTTGTCTCTGACGTCACATTAACTGTCAGCAAGGATGGAAACATTACAGCCCTGGTTGGATATTTTGATATTTACTTTGAAAAAGGCTGTGACAATAAGGTAAGTAGGAATTAACAGTATTTGGCCACTGATCATGTTTGGTGATAAGCTGAAACCAAGTACACATGTGTAGGAGATTCATTATAGCTATTATGTTGTGCTTGTTCAGTTTCACTGCTCATTACCACAGGTCTAAGTGATTTTCTTTTCTGCTAAACATTTGGGAAGCCATGATCTTGGAGTTAACATTTTTAAGGTGACTATTTACAAGAAAGGTTAAAAAAAAATATGATGACGTTTTGTCATTGGAGAATCATGTTTACTTTTTGCTATGTTCAGTATTTCAAAAATTATATGTATGAATGTAGCAGTTTTTATGTCGTAGTTGACAATTTTTCAGTTATATGATGATGAGGAGTCATTAGGTGTATGTACATGCTACCACCATGGAAGAAGTGTCGTGTCCAAGACTTCAAATATCACACCTCAGTCACATTTTGCTGACACCTGTCCAGTCAGTCGTTTGTCCTTGCTCTAACCCTCTCGATGCTGAGCACCAAGCAAGGAAGCAACAAGTACCATTTTTAAAATCTTTGGTATGACCTGACCCAGAATATATCAATGGTTGTTCACAGTAGTTGTGGTTGTTCACAGTCTTCGTTCACAGTGTACATCTGCTGTGTTGTTTCAGGTGATGTTCTCAACCAGCCCAGGAAGTCCCTACACACATTGGAAACAAACAGTGTTTTTACTGGAGAAACCACTTTCAGTGAAGAAAGGTGTGTATTGTGTAGTAGTAACCATGGTAATACTCTTTGGAGCATCTGCTATACAATTTACCTTTTAAAATATGTACTTATTTTAAATTTCCTCAAACTTTGTGGTAGGAGTCTCCAACTGCTTTCCTGAATATCAAAGGCATTTTTGGGAAGGTCTTCCAGCAAGCTGCAGATGGTCATGGGTTTTCCAGGTTTCTTTTCACCATGATGCTGCCTTTGTTTAAGTGAAATATACTTGAGTTTTACAGCATAAAATGCCGATCAAATAAATAAATCAAAAGCATCTTTTCCGCCATTCGCCAGAAAATTTCAGGTATGCGATAGCTGTCCATTATATAGTTGTGAAGAACCTTCAGAACAAGGGGGCAGCTATTGTGTCAGTCAGGTTTCCTGACAAACCTCCTGGCTTAAAAGCCAAAGCCTTGTCAAGGGAACTGAATATTGTTGCCCCCTACACCAAAGAATATTGTTAAAAACATAAGATACATATAACCTAGTGCCTGACTTAGAAAGAATTCCACTTTCATACCAGAGACACTGCCCTAATTACTCAACATTTTCACATGTGAAAGAGCAATTCTTAGTGAAATTTAGGCACATTTTAAATTTGATTTTGAAGGCATAACTACATTAACTGGGTTGACCAATTTTATCAGTGTACATAGAATTGTGCCCTCATAATATGCTTGAATGAACATATCGCAAACCTGCGAAAAGGTTGGACAATTACACCATCATTTCATACATGTGAATGTTGTGACTTCTTGGCCAGTTCATCTATTTCTTCTAAAATGGTAGCGGGCAATTTATGAGTGGTAATGTTCAATATGGTTCCATCTTTCTTCTCCAGGAGATGTGATCAGTGGTAGACTGAGCTGTAAAAAAGACCGAAGGGATCCCAGAAGTCTGATCATCAGTGTCAAGTTGCAAGGCACATCTTACACCTTCCTCATGCAGTGACAACTCCAAAGACAGCATGTCTGCAGAATTTTTTGTTTTTTTTTCATGACAGCAGTGAGGTTTCAGGGGTAGTGGAAACTTGGAGAAGCAAAGAGGAACCTGCCTTTCACCATGTGCCTGACAAACCTCTTAGTTTGGAACATTCACGCTCAACCCAGCTGTAGTACTTGATTCAACCACATGAAAATGGTGAGGAGATATGGAAACGAATGGTCATTCTGTTTATTGCACCTTTCCTGATCGATTTATATTCCATTTCTTTAAACGACTACGTCCTGGCTGTTCAGTGACTAATTTGATGCCTCCGACGGATTTTCATCACTGTGTGTAATATTTCTAGCATGACTGCTGTCGGCCATCTTGGATTTCCTAGCCATCACACCTTTATAAAGATGTTACAACATACTCAATATGGCAACTTGTCTCAACATTAAGCGGGTGACCTATAAGCTATTGAGCTTGCTGAAATTTGATATCAATGGCTGATACAATTAGGCTGTGATACCCATCATTAAAGACATATATCAAAACAATTAACACCCTATTGAGTTGAAATGGCAAGTGTATTTGTTACAAGAAAATATAAGTTTACAATATCCTCTGGAATGGGTGAAGAAGTACATGTATTGGACCACTGTTTAAATATCACAATAAAATTAGAGGATGTGTAAGGACCCAACCAAGTGAAAAATTGTCACAATAAAATTCATACAAGGGTATTATTAACAGACAACTTATTTCATATACCCAATTAAGAACACTGAAATAAAACATTTCTTTGCATAGGATTTGAATAGGAAAATACAGCATGTACTTCTTTTCTTCAAGCATATTTTTCCAAATGGATACACTTCTATGTCATTTTGGATGATCTTTTCATGAACTCAAAAAAGTATATCTCATAGCTTGATGAACTACAAATTCATTTATTTTGCGGTCTTCTTGAGTTTATGGAAGGCAAGGAATTCTTTCTGTATTGCACTAATTCACGAATTCCCATAAACGAATGTAATTTTATATTCATAAATACTGAACAAATACTACATTTGACTACATTAATTTTTACATTAAAATATTATAACAGGACATGGTTTTTAAAAAACAATGAATTACAGTATGTTTAGACAGTGAAATTGTTAAAGAGGCAAAAGGCCTGTAAAATACTTATAAAATATATCTTATAAGCTAGCACTAAACACTCAGTTAACAAAATGGAATCGAAATGTTTTCAAATGTGACAAAAAACTGCGTAAGAAACAAGAAAAACACATAGCCTTTAACGGATCAAAGTACAAATTAGTAATGGAAGCAAAAAGGCAAGGGACAACGAATAAATGGATAATGGAACTAAATTCAACAGTACAAAGAACAAATTGATAATGAAATGAAGGCTGCAAGACATGAAGTGCAATAAAGACAATACAACACAAGCCATGGGCATCCATGAAAAATTCATGCCATGTAAAAAGACACATCATGGCTAATTTTTATCTCCGGAAGACTATTCTCCAACAATGTTTCATATTCATAAATCTAAAGTTGAAAGTTTCTCTTAAGACACATTGGAAGTCAGTAGTCTCTCAAAAAGGCACATTTGAGATCCAAAGTTCCTCACAAAAGCATCTTTGGATATGGGAGCTGCACAAAAAGGTAGTTTTGATGACAAAAGTCCCACAAAATTATAGAACTATGACCTCTTAACAGAGAAGTGACAGCGCTATTTGAGACATTTTCTGCCCAATAAAACAGTAACTTTGTTAAGCAATACTGAACTTCGGGTACAACACTATATAGGATTTTAAATTTGTTCAAAATATCCCCGAGCACATATAACTTTCGAATGACCCAAGCAAAAAAGGTACACTTCAATTAAAAATCTAATTCAGTGGTTTTAACAACAAACTGTTCCCCAGCTAATTACACTGTGAACATGTACATGTAGCTTGGGGGAGTACTTGTATTATTGTAGTGTGTCCTCGCTCCCATTCCACACATGGTATTTGTAGAAACTGGCTTATTTCGAAGTTAATTCAGATCAAAGAACCCTAGTATGTGATAAGGTTTCTTGATTGAACTACTGATGCAAAGATATTAAAATTTCTGTTAAAATCAGACCTAATTAAGATACAAAATTTGAAGACTTCACTGAATCAGAGTATGTGATTGAATTTTTTTTTTTTTGGCCAATCAGTAAAAATAATGACAAGTCAAAGGTGGAAGCACCACAGTACATGTATATCCATGGAAAAAGTGAGCAAGTATTTGAGATATAAAGGTACTTAGATATCGACAATCTCCAGCATGGTATGACCTATAAGTTACATAGCGCATTATCATGAGGAAATGCTGAAGCCCAGTGCTTGCCTTACAACACTGAGGACGCCCCCCTGGGAGAGTGCCCCTTTCACTCCACCTTATCCATATTTGGCCTGAGAGCGAGCGTAGCCTCCACCCAGGTGTTGGGTTTGTCAATCATTGACTGCCAGACAGATATCTCTTCACCACGCCCGTCCATCCAATCCACATCCTTACCTTTACTCCGGCCTGAAACCCGAAAATGGAGATGGGTTAGAGTACTCCGTACTCAAGAATATTTCATACATGTACGACGGCAGCCAGCATTATGGTGAGAGGAAACCTGGCAAAACCCCAGGGGGAACCCATGACCATCCACAGGTTGCTGCCAGACCTTCCCACATGCCACTTCACAAGTAGTAAGGACTGATAAATTTATTACCTCTGCCCAGGAGAATTCACGTTTTCATTCCGTTATCAGCAACTTTATGGAAAAGAGTTCTGCAGGAATTTGGAAGATGCTTTAGCCAGCTAAGCCAGGAAACTGGAGTATTTGTTTATCTGACTGGTGTTTAACTCAAGAATTGTTCATTTGTATAACAGCAGTCAGGTTTATGGGTGGAGAAAGGTTTAAGCCTTGGAAGAAATAACAAATAGCAGACTGGCATTTTAGATTCTGTACATATTCCTGATAAACAGAAATAACACAGTTCTCATTGATGAACCCATGAAAGTATACACTATACAGCCGACAATGTTGTAGCTGTTCTTAATCAATTTGAGTGTTAACTTTTTTTTCACTCAAATTGGTCTAAGAATAAGGCAGATTCTAAAGCTGACAGTTTCATAATGATGTGACTTCTGAAAGCATCGGGAGATCAATGGGTGTGTAGTAACAGTAAACCACACAGCCAGGAAACCACAAGGAAACCGGAAACCTGCATAGGTACAGGCAGAAAGCCCAATAAAACAAAAGGAAACCGTTTTTTACAACCATGATTAATACTTTTCCCAAAAAGCATTCCTTTAATACAATGAAAAGTAACCAAATACACCTAGTAAGCCATACCAATGGTAGAGGTTCTCACGACCTGACCTTACCAATCAGTAGGTAATTTTGTACCTACCTGTACCGATGTTCAACCGGACTCCTCCCAGAAAATCATTACTGGAGAAGCGATCGTAATCCCAGACTGTCAGCTCCAAACTACGATCAGGCAGGTCTTCAAAGGCAACGCCCTCAAAAGTAAACAAATAATTCCACTTGGGGCTCAAGTTTTTCTTTACTACTGTAGTCTTCTGTTTCAAGCTTTTGTTTGGTAACAAGTACCTGAAAAACAAACAGGACAGGAATTATTTTGATGAAAATGTTGATACTGACGGCAGTTTTTCCATACAAAGTGAAAAACGGATGGTACATGGCATGAGATGACAATGTACATGTAAAAGTCAAGTGGAAAGGGCAACTTTCCAAGTATATGACAAACTTTCAGACATAACATCCCAAGAGACAAGTACAAAAAATTCCACGACTTTCCACGTATATCTACAAAAGCTTGGTATCGATCTCTTCCCATGTACCCTGATGCTAACAATCTTTGTCCTGCAGAAAACGCCCTTAGTCTCCAAGCACAGAACAGATGTCCAAATGGATGTCAAACTAGACTTTATTTATTTATTTGATTAGTGTTTAACGCCACACTCAAGAATATTTCACTTATGCCATGGCGGACAGCATTATGGTGGGAGGAAATCAGGCAGAGCCCGGGGAAACCCACGATCGTCCACAGGTTGCTGGCAGACCTTCCCACGTATGGCAGGAGAGGAAGTCAGCATGAGCTGGACTTGATAAGACACATAGAGACTTCTAGTTGCATATTTATTTGATTGGGGTTTTACGCCATACTCAAGAATATTTCACTTACACGACAGCAGCCAGCATTATGGTGGGAGGAAAGACTTTAAGTTGTATTGTGTAGACCGAAAAATTTATATCTCAAACTAAATGAGCAAAATTTGAGCACAGAAAAAAACTGGTTTTCAAATTTAATAATTTGGCCAAAAAAATACCCACAAAATCATACCATATTTAGAGCAGTTATTACACAGAAACTTACCACCAAGGAGCATCACGGAAGTTATGAAATATGCAAAACTGTGCAGAGACCAAAGCATGGCGTGCAAAAGGTACACACCAACATTAATATCCAAAACTGCTTTTGTGGATGTGGGGATAATTATTTTGCATCGCATAGTGGCTCTACCACAAATTACAAGGGAGAACACAACACAAAATGCCCCAGGAGCAGAGCAAATGACGGCAAAGTTAAATACAGAAACTCGAGAAAGTGGGAAAGGACGTGTTCAACATTACCCACTACCAGTTCAATATATGTAATTACATCACAGCACAAATGTGTTAGTTTCTGAGTGCCCTGATCATAACATACCCTTTGCAAAAGCTATCGGAGTAGCCATTAGCCCGCACAGCGGTCAAGTTCTTGGCTTCTTTAATCAGAACACACAACTGGCCTTCCTTGGATTTTTTCTTTTTCTGTTTCTCTTCTGGAGAGTCCTTCAAATTCTCCAGTGGAATGTACTTTATTGAGATAACCAGGTCACCTTTGTAGGTCATCATGGATGGTTCCATTTCCTCCTGAAGGGGTGAAATGTGAGGTAAAATTTTAGAGCACCAACATAACATTTGTTTTACATATAAGTGGGTGTTGAGTATTACATGTACTACCTAAATGTAAAATGCACACAGAAGAGGTTGCTACAGTGACTCCAGACTTAGGTCAGAAAAGAGCATTTGGTCCACTGCAAAGGCTGTCTTAATACATATTATGATGTTATATAGTATTAATGCATGATATACGCATTTTATAACGATCATACATACCCTGTCCTGCAGATTATACCACTGTGGCAGATTACTGAAGGTGTAATAAGTCAGTGGCAGGGTGACTTCTCCCAGGAAGACATTATGTCCCATCCTGTCATGGTGCCAGACACTGAGCCACAAAGTACGGTTGCTCAGTTCACTCTTTGTCAGGTTATACTGAAACAGTGAAAATCGAACATATCACTAAGACTTGAATGAAAATTTTCTCCAATTCTGCATTATTTTGTTTCTTGACATGCCTGTGTCCTGTGCTGATGCCAGTGCCACCAATGGAACATATGTTAAGTGATGACACACTGGAATGCCATGTCAAAGACACCAAATGTGACACTCCCAGTGAGATGAATGATCGGAGTTTGTCAATTACACATTATCACTGTGTAATGACTCAAAGGGTTCAGGACAAGTGTTCTCGATGAGAAGCAAAGATGATAATATGAGTTTATGAATATTATTATAACATGAATATGTGTTTCCTTACACATAATGTTTCATTAAACACTGGCTCCAGCGTGTTCTTCCTAATGCCAGTTTTCCTCTTGCCTGTTCTGGTTCTATCTGGTAACAAGTACGTCTTTACATACCTGTCAGAACAGAGCAAACAATTAAAGACCTTTAAACATACTTAAGACATCATTTTTGAGCTGCTTTAAAAAAAAAAAAAATTCTTGTACTGAAAATACTGATTAGAGAGATCGCATACATTAGCACTGACGTCTGTATCAGTTTCAATATTGTGTTCCTCTTTGTTTCACGCAACAGAATGGAAATTCATGAAGAATATGTAACCACATCAACTGCGTGTATATCATAAAGTTTACTATACTGTATTTTATTAGCATACTAGACCTGGAAATATATCAAGCAGAATAAAGAGGGATAACGGAAATCAGATGTGGCAGTATACAAATGGACTAAGGGGAGATAACTTCGCCTTTAAGTACAGGTAAGTAAGCTTTGATGGTAAAATTTTACTCTGTTACAAAAACCAGAAAAATAGGAGGTATAAAACAGGGAAAAAGATGTGGACCTACAATTGAGCTGTACCATTTTTGATAAAATGATAAAAATGTAGCTTTGTGACATCAGAAATTATAATGCAAGCACTAGATCAATTTACTTTCACAGGTGCAAAATATGTAAATTCAATAAAGAGCAACAAATTTTAACTCCTGTCATTTGGAATGGGATAAGTATGTATGAAGGTGCAGATATTTTAACTCAGACAATTTCTTGCTAGGAACACGATTGAATACTAAAACAGTTCAGTGTTGTCAAAACTTACGGGTCTGAGCGCTGTTTCTTCTCATCCACAGCTGCTATTTCTGTGCACTGTTTTACTATGATCTCCAGAGAGCCCACCTTGTGCTTGTAGTCCACTGCAAACTGTATGCTGCCTTTGACCTTGACCACACCATAAGTACCTCCCCCTGCTTGGCTGTAATAGCTGGCGATACTTTCCCTACTTCCCTGTCAACAACAACACATTTGCATTGATGAATTTCTTCGATAACAGCTAAGGTAATCCAAAAAAAAAAAAATACCACCATCTGTGTACTGTGCATATAGGCTAATCAATTTACTAAAGTGAGATATTGATGACAAAAAATTTATGCAAACTTAGGAAGCAAGAAAAATGTGATACGAATGTACCAAAACAATTGAAATCTTCTGATGAACAGTATCAAAGTGATTGATACATTTAATTATTTCACTGGTGTTTAATGCTGTAGTCAATAATTTTTGACCACCCTATTTCTTCTGACTTTGGGACACCTGGTCTGCTCATTTGGAGTTTGAGAAATACTGAGTTTCTTTTTTCTTCACATGGTTAGACCATTTAATGAACAACATACTCATATCTTTACTTTTCCAAAAGGCTGATAAAGAAATATAATATTCTACTTTCAACACTACCAATATCTGTCTCAAAAACAAGAAGAATTAGGGTATAAAGAATTATGTATTTGAGAACCAAGACTTGATGCCTTAGAAGCATGTTGAAATATATACATTCTGAGGAACACAAAACAAAAAGGAATATGACTAAAGTGAAGAAAAACTGTGAAAACCATACTAAACAAGACCTTAGTGGTAATGGCATGGAGTGAGGCCTCTCCATGCCAGAATTAAAAATTCAACTTCATTCAAAACCTATTTTTACTGTTCTTAGTGGCCAAAGTGTTTCTTGCTTTTGAACTGTAGCACTTTTTTTTTTCAGGGAATTATTCTGGGATAAAAATGGTTCAAACCCAATTCTTTCGTTTTCTCAAAATGTACATACTTTACCAGAGCTAATTAGATGGGATTTGTATCTAGCAGAAAATTACAATTATGGGAAGGAAAAAAAGTATTTTGTCTTTGGTTAAACCTTTCAGCCAACTGATGATACATTAAGTAAACAAAGTCAGGTATTTATAATGGTGGTTGTGTATTGGTGAAAAGTGTGCTGGGAATCTTACACCAAGGGACGAAAATAAACTTCCGAAAGTTTGATGGAAAGTGCTGCTTGGGGGTTTGTGCTGGGGAGTGGGTTCTGCCACCTCTGCCACTTTTTCATCCACCTGGAAAGAGACGCAGCACAAAAACGCATAAAATATAATTACCAGTCACCGAAAGGAAACGATGACAACATCAACATGTACACAACATCAACATCAAACTGATGAATAGCCATGGCATTGTGTTGTCAAGATAATTAGAGTCTGAGGCGATATAGTAGACTATGTTCTCTGAACGAGAACAACAGATCTAAACAGAAACAAATTCTTTGTTTCATAACTACTTACATGCACTTACAAAGTGTTAAAGTTATAAAAAGTTTAAAATTACTTAAACACTGTCATGTGGCAATGTTTCACCAGATAATCACATCATCACTGCCATTTTGGTTTGACTCATTTTGCTATTTATTTTTCTTGTGTGTTGAACATATAACCTTTAAGGAATACCTTTCAACTCAAAGTGTGTTGGTCTATTCTTTTTTTTTTCTACACATTTACTTAACTAAAAGGTTATGTCAATCAGTGTTGGTAAAGACTGTTATTAAACTTTCTTTTATCATCCATGAGCTGATGAAGGCAAATTCTGGAGAAAAATTCTTCACAAATCCCAATTTTAAACAAGGTAGCATCAACCAATGCAATCAAAGCTGAGATTTTAGCACATGAAACAAGATGAACATTTCATCCAGTAATACACAAACAAATTAATAAAATCACCCCCTATGGGGAACCAAGTAGCTATAGTATAAATACACATAAAAATACATCATTGGTTTCATTAAAGTGATTCTCCTCCCCTGTCCCCTGCCCCCCCCCCCCCCCACCCCCCCCACCCCACCCACCCACCCAAATGTCCAAAATGAACAAACCAAAATGTGCCCAGATGAAGGGTATGTACCAGTATCTTGCTGATCTGGGCATGGGATGGACAGAGTGTCTGTGTTCAAACAGTCAATGATTTTTTTTTAAAGATATCTTATATGCAGATATTTAACAAATACAGTAACTTCACTTGAGTTTTCACCAACTAATCTACATGTACTATACCCTACTACAGTTCATTACAGTATACCATACTACAGTTCATTACAGTATACCTTACTACAGTTCATTACAGTATACCTTACTACAGTTCATTACAGTAGAGCGAATAGTTTGTGGCATAATTCCATGAAAATATAGATGACTTGAAGTGGGGGGTGGATTTGTTTTCCTGGGGGGGGGGGGGGGGGAGTTTTTTTAACACCTTACTGTGGCATGGTTTTTCTCTGATCCCCACACATACTGACCTCATCTCCTTCAGCGGAGAGGACATTGATTGAAGGCACGGTTGAGCTCCCCTGTGATGTGGCTGTGATATTCCCACTGTCTTCCTGGACACTAGAGGCATCTGTGTGGTCAGAGGCAACCAAGGATGCTGTAACACATCAACATTCACTGATTCACTGACTGATTGATGGATTGTTGTTTGACACAATGCTTAAACATTTTCGCTTTACACACGATGGTGGGAATGCTGTTTTATGGGTAATATTCACACATGGTAAGATAAGCTAAGCAAATATGAGCAATGTAAATTACATGTACAAATTCAGTATTATGTTTATAGTTACCAGTCATTAATGCTAGAGATAGCTGTAAAATGTCTGCACTTCATGACATGAGGTTTTGTAAATTCATCAGTGCAATATGCTTCCACAGGCATACATGTAGGTATTTAAATAAACAAATTACCATTAGATATCCTTATTGTTAATATTTTCAACGCGCTAGGTTTATAGTCTATATGATTGACAATGTTCATCGCAAAGCACAAGTAGCATATCATGCAAAAGTGAGCTGGGAAAAAGCCCTCAGCCATTCCTTGGCTACAAAGTGACATGCAATATAACGAAATTTTACATCCTCATGAGGATTTCTATAACACAGAATAATGCACTTAATGTCTCAAAAGTATTAATTAGAACTGTCATATTATGTGGATTTTAAATTTTACTAACATCAGGTAGTTTTTAATTTTTTTGGTAACTGTATCATTTTACACATCATCACTTATCTCTCTTTATTTTGAAGCCTTGAACAAATAAAGTTGACCATATTTTGCATTACAATAATATTTTTTGACCGTTTGACTGACATAACCTTTAAATGAAGTTGACAATAACATTGATGTAACAAGGACAAAACAATGTTATGAGTTTCCCAACCCTGATCATGTAAACATTTCTTTTCTTTTTTTTTTCAAGTAAAGAGCAATCAATCATATTTGAATAAAACCTTAACAGAAGATTACATAACATAAAAAAAAAATTGGCAGTGAAAAATTAGATGCTTGCTAACAATATTTTAATCAAAACTGGGCCTTTTGTGTATTGTACCTGTTAATCTATATGTACTTTGCAACATGTTTTCTGTGTTACACTTCCTTTATACAATCATTGCCCGTCTAAATACTGTCAGACTGATAAATCTGAAAGCTTTACACGTAAATGCATGTACATGCACAACATATTTCCTTTGTTTATTTATTCATTTAGTTGAAGGTCATTTCTTGCTGTAGGGTACATATTGTAAATAACCTAAATTTCTGCACAAAAAAGAGCATTTTTAGAGGTGAATAACCATACTAAAATATCTATTTTGAATTTTACATTTTTCTAACAAAACTCAGAACACCTTTCTAAAATCAATTAAAACTTTCAAATGAGACAAATGGAGCAACTTAGCCGCAGACAAGGTTTTAGGTTATTATAACAGTATGTTACCTGTGACAGTTGTCACCTTTTCACAGGTCACAGTAGATATAACACTATAAGGTATGATTCAATTCAGAAAACTTGCAAATATTACCCCAAGGCATCGGTTAATTAGCATACACAAATGTACAGTATATCAAACACACACAGATTTCACAACATCTGGCTTTCACCAAAATGATTATAGAAGCAACAACCCTTCAAACAAAATTGAATGTACAAGAAAATGGTGTCATCTCCTTCAAGTATAAGTTTTGCCTGCCTGTCTGTCTGTCTGTCTAAAACAGTGCATGGCATTTCTAGCTGAAGATGTGGATGTTATCTTACATGTATCCTTGCCATTTGATTGCGTGATAATTTCTACTTGTATTTGGTAATCATCCAATGACCTTTCTTTGCAAAGACATTAGATAAGTACTGCTATTAAACCTATTTATACATTTCTTGTTTAATGTTTTTATGAAAGTGTATGCTTTTTTTTTTATTTACCTTGAGAACACTAATATGAAAAACAGCGACACAAATAATAACACTAAATAAATGTCTCTTTTTTTTCTTTTTTTTTTTTTTAGCAAATCCTGTGTATGAATCTTTGAATGTGATGAGGTGGACTACAGATGAGCAAGTATTCACACTACATGTAGCTAAGCAGCAGAAAACAGAACATACTGTACACCTACATTCTGATTGGCCATTGTAATCGGTGTCTAGGTCCTGCCCAGAATGTGCAGAGTGATCGGAAGAACCATCTGAGCAGTCATAATAAAAGTGACCCAAAGGCCCAGACTCGGCCATCTCCGGTGCCAGAAGAGAATCTGCGGTGCCTGGTGGATTTAGGGCGGTGCCAGATCGAGTGCTAACCTGGTGTGATGGTGCTCTCTCAGAGGAGGTAGTGGAGGAGGTGGGACTGGGGGAGGAGAGACAGGGCGAATCTAGCCCATAACTAAGCTGGTAAAATTGGCCCTTGAAAACATCAGATCTGTACTTCTCAGAGAGAGCGTCTAGACCAGGGGTGTCGAGCATGCTGGGAGATTCGCCCCTCACACTGCCTGGCGTGTGAGGGGTGGTGAATCTGTCTGAGAGCTCAAGTTTTAATGCTACTGGTTTTGGCTTTCCAGCGGTACATGTGAAGGGCACTGTTTCACTGCAGGCTTGTTCCATTAAAACACCTATAACAGGGGTTAATATCATTGTATACCTGAAATGTACACCTGAAAGGTGATTTCTAAACAATCCTACCCTTCTAAATCCCTACCATACAATACCTAGCCTTAACACCAGTGTACCTACATGTACATGAGCATTTCATATGTTATGATGTGAAACCACCAGTAACGAAGCACCATTTTACACAGCAAACCTACCTGATGTACCTGGCTGGCTTAACTCTTCCTCAGAATTTATAGGACTGGTAATTTTAGCTTTCGTCTCCTCAAAACTGTTTTCTACTGTGTCCGAAGGCTGGTCTAGTAAATCTTTTCCCCAGCTGGTATTCTTCAGCTGAGATCTTTTACGCACTAAGGTTTCAGGCGTTAGCACATCCTCAGGCACCACAAACTTAAAATTCTGGTTAACGTCCATCTTCCTTTTAGTCTTCTTCCCAGATTTCCTTGGTGGTTTCTTCCGCTCAGGCTCACTCGGCTTCTCTGATTGAACTGAACTGTCCACAACTTCACGTTGGTCATCTGTGGGTTTTTCATTAAGAGACTGTGCTATCTGAGATGCAGGAGATGTATCTGTGCCCATCTTCACATCATCTGTATCCATTTTACTGTGCTTAATTCTACTGCGTGGTTTAGGCTGCGGGGTACTCGTTAATATGTCATTAAGCCCTTCATCCTGAAATGTCACTCTTCGATCTTTGGCCTTTTTGCTCTTGTGTGACCGAGGCTTCTTTGTTGGTGTGACACTTCCATGTTCACTTTGTTCACTCTCAGAATATGCAATGTCTTTTTTTAATGTTCCATCGATACTGCTCAGGTCACTTTGAAAAGATAACTGAGGTGATTGTTCAATTACTTCAACTTCAAGTTTGCTCTGGGCATCTTTCTTTGCAGGAACATTTTGTAGTTCAGTTTGCAACGTGACTGTCGCAAGTTTAGTACTGGCACCAGATGTTTCTTCTTCATCATTCTGAGGCTTTGTCTTTGGCTTAGGTCTTTCAGGAAATGTTTCTACATTGTCACTTCTAGCCTCTACAACTTTTGTGTCTGAAGGCTGTTTTTCTGGTGTGTTACTCTCAAATGGCACTGCATGTAGTTTGGAACTTTCAGAAACTGTTTTCCGATTACCACTTCCAACCTCTACAACTATTGTGTCTGTAGACAGTTTTTCTGATGTTGTACTCTCCAATGACACTGCCTCTGGTTTGGAACTGTCAGTAACTGTTTCAGCTTTATCACTTTGAGACAACTCAGTTTTGGTGACAGGAGAAACTGTTTCTGACTCTACCAATGACCTTTGAGAATCTGTTGTAATGAGACTATCACCTTGAGACACAGACTCTTCAGTCAAGGAGGCTTTCATGTTCAGTTCATGACCTTCCATCTCTACAGTCTCAATTTCAGAAGTTTCCAAAGACTGATGCAAATCCTTTGCCACGGGAACAGATTCTAGTTCCAAACTTCCCGCAGTTGCCTCCTTTGAAGATCCCGGTCTTTCCTCCTTTGCTTTCTCTGGAATATTGGCTTCACACTTATCCTCATCAGCAGTGACTACACTTGGTTGTGAGTCCACCATTCCAGTAACTTTACTAATTACTCCCACTTGGTCTGCTCTTGTGGTTTCACAGGTATCTTGTTTATCCTCACCACCCACAGTTTGTTCTGTCTTCAGACTTTCTGAGACCTGTGTGGTTGTGGCTATTTTTGCATCGTGCAGTATTTTCTCAGATTTTGTTTCTTGCTCAGTAGTGTGGATTTTGGCCCTTTTTGGATCTTCAGCGACAAATTTCAGCTTCTGAACTTCAGAAGGTTCTAGCTCTTTACCTTGCAATGCGTCCATCTGCACTTCATCAGGCAATTGCAAATTGTCTTGTGTTGTAACTTCCAACAATACACCAGCTCCAGCTGCTGAATGCACATCTACAGTGCTTTTCTCTAACACCTGAGTTTCAGGCAACACATGAACCTGAGTATCTTCAGCTGTCCTGTGTGAAGTTTCCTTCTTTAATTCGTGGTTCTCAGACTGAGACACTGTGCGGTCTTCTGTCTTATCCAAGGAATCTTCCACAGCATGTTCTTTAGGTAGATGATTCAAAATGAGGTGAGAATGCTGCTCAGCTGATGGCATGTCCCGGAGGTTCCTGTTTCCATCCAAATTTTTCATGTTTTTTGACTCCATGTCATCTGTATATTCAAGCTTGTGTATGTCATTGTGTGCAGCAGGTGAGCCTACACTGCTGTCCGCTTTCACAGCAAGGGCTACACTGCTATCCTCCAACAGGTCTACGCTGATGTGTGCTTTCTCATCTAGTTTTGCACTATTGCCTATACTCTCAGCCAGATGTAGATTACTGTGTGCATTCTCTGAATGGTCTACACTGCTGTGTGTTTCTTCAGAATAGTTGACACTGCTGTGTGTATCATCGGAATGGTCTATACTGTTGTGTGTATCATCAGAATGGTCTACACTGCTGTGTGTTTCTTCAGAATGGTCTATACTGTTGTGTGTATCATCAGAATGGTCTACACTGCTGTGTGTATCTTCAGAATGGTCTATACTGTTGTGTGTATCCTCAGAATGGTCTATATTGCTGTGTGTATTTTCAGAATGGTCTACACTGCTGTGTGTATCCTCGGACTGGTCTACATGTTCACGCAATTCTGCAGGTGTGTCCACATTGCTGTGTGTCTCCTCAGCCAGGTTGTCAAGGTCGACATCCAAGTCTGATAGCAATCGTTGGATAAGCTTTTCTTCTTCAACAGAGAGCTCAGCCAATTCATTTGAGGAAGTTTTCACATCTTTGGGAGCATTTCCACCACCTGACTGCTGAATCTGCTTTAGATCTTTTGTAACAGTCAAAATGTTACTATGACTGGAAGGTTTATCTTTGATACTTTGAATATGGACGTCTTCTTGGATGATTTCTGGGGGATGATCATCTTTCTCTGACTTTGCTGAAAACTCCTGGTGAGAATGCTTCTCAGATTCTGGAATAGCTTTCATGGACACCAAATTCACTTCTGCAGGTTCAAGCATCCAGCTTTCATTACTATGCAAAAGTTTATTTGATGACTCAGTAACTTTGACCTCGGCCAAATTCTGAACCTTGGTGTCTTTTTCATTGGGCTTTGGCATATAACTCACAGCAGAATCAGAAGTTACTGGGTGAGTAGGCTCTAGTCTGTCTGTTCTGGTTCTCTTTGGGCTTCCAAAGTCTTTCCTCCTTGGTCTGGAGTTCATTTTAGCCACATTAGCTGGTCGTATTACATGTTCCTTCTCTCTTTCTGGACTTTGTTCTCCTGAAGAATGAAAATCCTGTGATATCACTGGTGAGCAGAAGAAATTCATCTCATCATCAAAAGAACTGGGCTGCACATGATCACCTATCTTAACACTGTTATTGGAAGCATCCTTTTCGGAGTTGTTCAGGGTTTGAGTGGAATCCTTTGCTGGCAGGCTCACCTGTTGATCCCAGTTGTCATTTGTAAAAACAGAACTCTTCTGAAGAACCTCACTGTTATAGGAAGCATCCTTTTTGGAGTTGTTCAAGGTTCGAGTGGAATCCTTTGCAGGCAGGCTCACCTGTTGATCCCAGTTGTTATTAGTAAGAACAGAACTCTTCTGAACAACTTCCTGCAATCCTGCAGGATCCTCCACAGAGTCAAGGTCACTGACCGGTACTGGACAAAGATCTTCATCTGACAGATCCTCCATTCTGCCTGCTTCAATCCCAGCATAGCTGATGCCCACAACAGTGGATCCGGAATCACTCTCACTCCCTCCATTTTCCACATCACCTTCATCAATGATATCTCCAGGATGAGCGTATTCTTTCCCTTCAGAGTCCTCAATGTCTTCAGGGACAAACGTTACGGAAGGCTTTTCTAAAGATGCCTCTGACATTTCCTCTATAATAGAATCTATTTCAGTGTCTGTAGTAGCAGCCTCACCATTCACACTCTCCTCCTCTGCCTTTGCCCTTTTGTACATTTTTTCAAAGTCGATATCACTACCTTCATCCTGGCTTGGTTCAGTGTCTTCCGAGATGACGCTAAGAATATCGGATGCATCCTCTGGTCCAGAGTACTCAATGGCATAGATTGCAGGTATTTTTTCTGAATCTTTCTCCCAATAGCCTTCTTCATCTGTCAAGTTCTCTTCTGAGAACCCTTCTTCGTCATCGTAGTCTTCATGTTCATCTTCAAAATCCTGTTCCAGATCATCTATGTTCTGAAGATCATCTGCGAATGTAGTGACATAAGAATTACAGTTCCATGACCTGCTAACTGGAAGAGCACGGACACACCAAACAACGGGCAAAGGCTTGATTGCTGACATCCAAGGCGGATTCGAGCTTTCTTCAAGGTTGAACATCCCCCATCACCAAAGTTGGTCAGTGGTTATTCCCGAAGTATTAAATCTAGGGCTATACATGTATGTAGTATGGATACAAGTTATTAAGGTGATAAAGCATGGTTAAGGGTCCAAAGCTGAAGCTTTAGGCATCTTGAATAATCGCCAGTTCTTATGTTAGATGTATACTGATATGGTAGTGTAACACAGTTCTGCATGCTCCAGATAAGTTCATAGCCAGGCCTGGTTTTGTGCAAGTCTCCACTTCCAACGCTTCCAATACATGTATATTAGGTGCACCAAATACACGGCTCAAGACACATCCAGAGGTGCAGTACACAATGTGACATTTCTTTCTACCCAATGGTGATTCCTTGATGGTTCACAACTCAACACTCAATGCTCTGTAGCATGCATACTCGTGTTACTCTGTTACAACTAGTGCAATTACCCATGAATACATTCACAGACAACAGTCAAGAAATATGTACATAAACAGTATGTGCAACCACTATACCTCAACACACAGAAAACAAGTGATTTGAGGAGACAAATATACAGTTGGTTGCTTTACACAGCCTTAGTAAGAACATCAACATAAAAAAAGACTTGACCTTCACATGCTCTAGAGTAGAACCTTGCATTGCAGAGCATCAATCAGTGTTACACTGATTGGCCTGCTGGAAACTACATTATGTAATGCTTCAACACCAAAGATACACAACCAAGGTTCCTCCTAATTATGCAAATTATTAAACCCAATGCAAGAGATGGAAGAGAACAATTGGTCACGCACCTGCAGGAAGCTTATGGTTTAATTTGTATTTCTATGACACACTTCAAAGATTTGTCTGTACAGTATGTACATACATCTCACCAACGCACTACCTCCTCTGAGATGTCAAGAGACAAAAACAACAAAAGATAAACCATACTGACATTAGGCCAGACAATGTGAAAAAAGGAATATTTACTGTTACTGTTTTTTAAAGCCCCATGTAGGAGTACCCACAGAGGGAGAGATGAGCGGCGGAGACGGAGAGTAATTGGAAGGAGGAGCTGTGGCAAGGGAGGTTAGGGAAAAACTTTTAAAGCACAGCTGCAAAAGTGAATAATGAAATGTTAGGGATTAAGGATTTTATACTCATGATAAAAGGTCAATTACAAGATAGAGGATAGGCAGTTTGTAATAGGCTATAAGGTTACTTTCACCACATGTTGATTAAAGCACTGTTTTTTACATTAACATCCACCCTCACATTTTGTTTTTACACGTCACACAGACTATAAGATATATTTTTAGAAAGATGCTAATTACTATGTTAACAGGTGTCACTGGAAACCCACTCTACTGCATGCAGCCTTTGTGTAAACTCCATATATTTTAACACTGTACTTGTACCCACATTGCAAAAGTTTGTACATTTATAGAGATGTTACCAACCTTTTGGTCTACTGAAGGGAGGGTGACACTGACCTATATTTAGTCTCTTTTAGCTCTATTCAATAAGTTGGAAATATTAATGTATGTAAATTGTAATAGAGGGTGTATAGATATTTGTACAGGTATCCTGTTAACTTGATATGAAGTCACCAAAATCAAGGATCAATTGTACATTTATGTTGAGTTTTGTTTTCTGTCTTCTTTGTTTGCAAGGCATTGTAATAAACTTTTTGCAAGGTGACATTAGCACTGTAATCAACTTTTTGCAAGATGACATTCGCATTGTCATCAACTTTCTGCAAGGTGATATTAGCATTGTAATCAACTTTTTGCAAGGCGACATTAACATTGTAAACAACTTTTCTTTACGCGTCATAGACACCAGTTTATTCAAATCACAAAAGTATAACCTTTTAGCTGGAAAAAGTAGCTCAATCAGATTTTTGGACTGACTTAGGCTCTAATGTGTGTAGTGACAACTTCACTAATGCCTTGTGATCAGGCTTATGTACCGTCTTAACTGCACAATTTATACTGCGTGTGCACTGGGGCAGGGTGATCCCTCTGCATCTTATGGGTTTGCGCTGGTAGTACAGGCAATGACGGGCACAAGAGAGGCATATGATGATTGTAGGATGGGCATAAGATGGCTGCAGGATGGTCGTATGACGGTTGTACATGTTGGTTGGGATGAAGACACTAGTACATGTCTGTAGGACGGGCATCAGATAAACATATCTGTGTATGTTTATGATTGCAATGCAGCCATAATCAAGAATCACCAGGTATTAAAGATTATGTCGGTTAGCAAAACAATGACAGGCAACAGACAACCAGTTTACAAGCAAAGCCACTGTTAATACAAACAACAAGAACAACAACACATTCCTCAGACAGCTAGTAGACAACACAAACAACTGTCGCTATTTTATGACTTAACCAGATGGATTTAATGAACAAGCTTACTAAAGGTACAATAACTATTCCTGAAAACACCTTCAAGTCTGTTTTTAAATGAAATGAATGTAATGAAATGCATAAACCCTACAATGGTGAACTTTATGTATTATGCTACAGTGATAGTGCCATTACAAACAATGATGCCTCAGAAACATTCTCAGAAACAGAACGTCAGAATATCTACATGTAGATTCTATGCTTGAGTAAATTTCAGATTAATCACAATTTTATCTATAAATGAATATATATATATAGAAAATAAGGGATGTGACATGACTGTGCTTTAACAACAAAAACAATCCACAAAAGACCGCTGCAAGATTCATGCATTTGATGAGATTTATTTTCAGTGGTAATTTTTACAACACAATTTTTTTTTTTTTTTTTTTGGCTTTTTAGGAGTTTTTGTTTTTTTCGATCTCGCTACATTCACCCTGAAAGAATGCAGAAAACAAGTTGATAGCAACACCTTGCACAAAAGGTGTAAAAAAAAACAGAAAAAAATGAAATTAAATGCTGAAATTTCAGAATATTTTTAATACAAGTTTGTGCAGAAAGTCAATCTGAGAAGCAGTGAAAAACGGAATTGCCAAAACTATATTGTTCACTCTCACTTACTTGTTTAGAACATGGTCACATGGGTGACAACCAATCCAGTGAATTTAAAATAAAAAAATATTACTTTGTGAAAAATGAAACAATTAAGTTCAAAACTACAAGCCACAACACAGTAACTTTTATTTTTAAATACATGTATACGGTGGGACAAAAACACTGTTAGGTACATGTACACAAATGTTATTGCATACCATCACCAATGTTGTTAAATGATACACAAATAGCAATGTTAGGAACGATCACATACTGTTGTACACAAGCAACGACACATTTAAGACATTAGCATGAAATGATAACCTGAGTACAAAACATATACAGATACTGTATGAACACAACACAGAATTTGTCATCCAAAATCAATTACAAACTAACAATTGCTATAGCCTTGAGTGAAAAATTAGTAAACAAACAAAAATTAAAAATTATGGGAAATAACAATTATTCTTTGCATTTGTTATTGTATATATTTTGTACATGGAATGGTTTTAAATTCTGTCAAATTTAATGCATTGGTCAGTTTATTCTACTACTATAGTCTACAGAGTACATTTAACCAAATTAATAAAAAGAGCCACATATATGATTTCTTTCAGCTGTGTTTAGAATTAGTTGAGCTGAGACATACGTGAGCGTTTGTAGAAGGCTTTCAGCGTACCTGCGTCGGAGTTCTCAGCGCTGTTAGCAAGGTCTAAAAGCCTCTGACCCATGCTGGACGGGGTGGGGGAGGAGGTCATGCTACTCAGTGGGGAATGCTGTATCCGGGCTTTTGATTTAGCAATGAGATCATCAACATCGGGCAGGTCTGAGTGAGCCCTGTAGGTGGAATCATCGAAAGCTAGAGGCGGCTGTTTGGGCCTCGATCCTGCGCTATTGCCATCGGCATGGTAACTGCCATCTTCTGTATCAGAAGCCTGACTGTTCCTGCCTGCAGAAAGAGGAGAGTGAGAGCTACAGAGTGAAGACGTCAAGGCATTGGGTTGAGGCGACATAGCTAGCGCATCGCCACCTGCGTGTTCAGAACAACAAGACTCCGAGTCCGAATCTCGGTAGCGATTGGTGCGCACTCTCTGCACTGATTTATTACTGTTAGTGGGCGATGGCTCTTTCCTGACTTTTGTCAGGAGAGTGGAGAGTTTTTGTTTGTCTGGATCTTGAGGAAAGCTGATGTCGTGTACGCCCGATCCTTCACTGGAAGAGTCTGCCTCCTCGTTTGTCAGAGCAGAGTAGATTGATCTGTTATTTGTAACATTATCCTGACCATCCTCATCTGGAAAAAAACACAAAGAGATGTCAATGTTCAGAAAATATATTTGTGCTAACAAAAATACAAAAACCCAATAACAAAGATACAGATGTAGACTTCTACAAGTATATTCTTGACATTTCGATATACAAAAAAAAAAATAAAAAATAATATGAAGAAATATCATATCCTTAGATTAGTTGATAAAAGCTAGCCTGCTTTTAGTTTCATAACATTGCAAACTCAAAACTTTAATATAGATGGTGACAAGGTGATGAAGTTAAACATCTCAAGTACAATGTAGGTATTATTACTTGCTGTTACATGTTAAACCTATAGGGATTTATACAAGAACCTTGAGCTAAATTAATTACCATTTCACACCCTTACCATGCAGCCTTTACAGTGTTTGCAACAACATGGCTGTAACACTGCCATTCCTGCACACAGCCAATGTCAGTACAAGTTTTTGGATGAAATGGTCAGTTATTTATACAAACAAATGCCACGGTAAAAATGGCCTAATGACAAAGTCAAAATATTTGCAGTAAAGTGCTCTAGTAATTGTTAAAAAATGCTAAGCTTGAGGATATATACGAAAGCAAAGCGTGTTTGATTTTAGTTTAAAGCTTGCAACAAGTAGAGGAATCATTAGATGAAATGTGGTAACCAATGGGGATCTCTTCTGCCTAGTTATTGCAATGCCCAATAGGGACCACTTCTGTCTATTTATTGCAATGAGGACCACTTATGCCTAGTTCGGTGTGGTTATTGCAATGCTGAATAGGGACCACTTCTACCCTGATAAGGCTATAAAAACCATATTTCTGCCTGGTTAAGCCAGTGTGGAATCACTTATCTTATTACAATAATGAGAGACCTTTTCTGCCCCATGAAGACTAAGGTGACCGCAAACATACATTTATTACTATCTACATATGACAATGGGCCAACAATTCTGCATTCAATAAGAGGCAATGTGGCCAACTTCTCTTGTTAACATTATGTGAAACAAATTTTCTCTCACAAAAAAGATGTGGAACCATTCCTTTTCCACAAAAGGCAATGAGGAACCATTTCTGTGGATAACACAATGAACATGTAGAACCATTTCTGTTCTTAAACCATATGGAACCCTATGTATTGCCATAGGCATTGAGGAACTATTTCTGCTGTTAAAACTATATGGAACCCAATGTAGTGCCATAGGCAATGAGGAACCATTTCTGTTGAAAACACATTGTAAAACGGTTCCTGTATTGTTAAATCAATATGGAACTATATATAGCGCCACAGGCAATGAGGAACCTCTAGGGTGTAATATGTTCAGGTCTGGCTAGTATTTCTATCTCTCTAAATTAATGGACTATTATCCAGTGTGAAATGTCCTCTTTTTGAGTTCATGTGCTCAAACATAGTTTAACTGTCCTTTAACTGACCAATTTAGGCTAAATTTACACATATCAGCTGCCATGTAATACCAAAAAATTATGCTCCTGGACTGATGTCACCTGTATGCAGGAAAAGGACACTGGCTGTATGCAAAATCACAATGATTAATTTTATTTATTTATTTATTTGATTGGTGTTTTACGCTGTACTCAAGAATATTTCCCTTATACGATGGCAGCCAACATTATGGTGGGTAGAAACCGGGCAGAGAAACCCGGGGGAAACCCAAGGCCATCCGCAGGTTGCTGGCAGACCTTCCCACGTAGGGCAAGAGAGGAAGAAGGCATGAGCTGGACTTGAACTCACAGCCACTGCATTGGTGAGAAGCTCCTGGGTCAGTACGTTGTGCTAGCACGCTAACCATCTGTCAACCACAGAGGTCCCCCAAAATCACAATGAAAGTATTTTATTAGACTTAAAGCATGTAAACTTCAGTCTGTCGTGAATAGCAACACATGTTAAATATTTTAAAACTCTTCCTCACTGCTGTCTTACAATGCAATTGAGAACAATTCACTTACATGGAGGTCATCGGGTTTATGGACAGAGGAAACCAGGCACAGTTCAAAGGAATCCCAAACAGGAGGAAACTGAATGAATAGAACCTCATTTGTTCACATCATTCTTGTATTTTTTTTTTTTTTTTGGCTGATCTGACAAATTAAATGAAATAACTGACCAGTACAAGATGTAAACAATCCTGCAATTATGTAGCAAGAAAACAAATGTGTGTAAGAAACGTGTTGACTATGGCTTAAAGGTAGTAATTCAGTTTTCCCTTCTCTAGCCTCTCAGTGCTAGTAACACTTTGAAAGTCTTTCGTATGACCCGACCGGGGTTTGATCCTGGGTCTCCCAACTTCGAGGTGGACATTCTAACCACCAGACCACCGAAGCGGCACATACCAGAGTAATTAACACTGTCATTAAATGAATTCAAATTACACTAACATAAAAACTATGCACAATAATTAGCATAAGTCATGCTTTAAGAGATCACACAGGTTAAGTAATCATAATGAGGCTGTCAGTGTATACATTTCATGTATTCACTAGTTGTTAAAGAATATGGGAGGCTGGCATGGATTATGCAACTAGAGCACAATTAGTATTCTGCACTATAGTGCACTGAAGCTTTAGCAAATGTCCTATAAGGTACAAGGATACTTTCATAAATAAATAATTTACATACAGTTCAGTAGCCTACATTTATTTACTTGTTTAATTTGGTATTTTATGCTGTGCTCAAGAATATTTCATTTATACAACGATGGCCAGCATTATGGTAGGAGGAAACTGGGGAAACCCCTGATTATCTGCAGGATGCTAACAGGCCTTTCCACGTACAAGTAGCCTACAACCTAATACCACAAATGTATATTATACATGTGTATATAAGCTTTTTTTTTTAAATCTACAAGTAGTACTTCTATATTGTAGTAGGAAAGCACTTCAAATACATTTAGTTGTGTGCAACCAATTATGTATTATAAGCCCATGCTAGATTAGACAGTGCAAAAAAAGGTGCTTCCATGTGGATAAATTAGTCCCATAGTGTATGTGATATGAATTAAATATAAAGATAGCAAAGAAAGCAAAGCTGCAGGACTGCTACGTGAAACACACGTAGCTAGCTAGTGGTGATGGTGAATCATGGTTTATTATACCCGTAGCAAGCTTACCTGCAGGTTATGTCGGTGCTCTTCAAATCGGTGATATCAGCGGACATAAAAACGAGCGCTTTCGCAAAGACAGCTGCACATACATTTACATGAACATGTGCAGACACTTCCCATCAGTACACTTAATTCCCACTTCTATATCCTGCTATCTAGCTTCAGGCACACTGTGCCATATATTATTAAAAGGCTTGACTACTGTATTTAAACTTCACCTATGTTTCCACCATATTAATCAGACAAATATGACATACATGTATGGCCCAGAGTTTGTGTGAATGGCTTGCCATTTTTCCTTCATGCATCAATATTTGAGTTAGATATACATTAATTAGTCTGACATACTTAGATGTATGGTGCAAATTGCAGTAATTATAAAGTAAATGTTAACTAGCTTTCCTTGCACTTTAATAGGACTGTGATATCATATTTTATCCAGGCACATCAGAAAGTTGAATTGGCCGGTGCCAATGCGATCTGCAGTTCTATTTCCAATGCAATATTTTTAAATGGAATGGTAACATGACTGTCATTAAATAATACCCTTCAGGTAAACAATGCTGCCTTTATAGTGTATCCTAGGCTGGTTTGGTTTACCACGTTGTGATAACAGCTATGGTATTAAAGTTCCCTTTATGGTGTGGTATTGTTCTGCTGTAGGGGCAGCCCATTAGGTGTATATGTATATATACAAACAATGTAACTGCCAAAACTGTAACATGTCATTAAGGCAAATCTGTCACATTTTTAATTTTCAGGATCCTGGTGTAATACTATGAAAATTAATTATGATAAAAAGTTAAAATGTTTTAAATTTAAAATGTTTTAATGTCCAAAGTTTTGCATTCAAAATAATCACCCATATGATATTAAAACCACAGCAAATTCCATATTCTAACAAACCTCCAAAAACTTTAACATTAAAAGCAATAGTGAGCAAAGTGTTAATCTATACACAGTTGCCGTCCTTGTCATGGATGCTGGGACGGTTTCATTTCATTACAAAACAAGAGGGGGGGGGGGGGGGGTGCTGTCAGAATGTCTGTTTTCTTCAAAATTTAACAGCTCACATTTTCCGAGGACAAAGGCAAAATAAATTTACATGATCAGGCAGTTAAGTTTAGGGGTGAAATGTTCACCATTACTGACATCATCTGGCCAACAGGCACTTACTTAAGTTTAAAGGTGAAATATTCACCATTACTGACATCATCTGGCCAACAGGCACTTACTTAAGTTTAAAGGTGAAATATTCACCATTACTGACATCATCTGGCCAACAGGCACTTATAAAGAAATGTAAAGAGGTGGCATCAAACAGCAATGTTAGAATAGACATAAAACTCTGGAGGCCTGATGCCCTTCGTTCTCAAATAGTTGACAACTCCCATCTGCTGTGCACTATCTTGGTGATTTGAACATGGCAAACTATGTTTTATTTCTTAAACATATAACTTAAAAAAGATATACATAGATATAGATATATCTTAGATCAAGAGGTTTAAAAGCACATACCTACATATAGCTATTAAATTTTGAAGCAAAGTCAACACAGTTTAAGAATGTAGATCAGTTGATTGGAACTGCATGGTCTGTACATGCAGAACATGAGAAAAAAAGGCTGAGTGTTTAACGGTTTATTCACATTTAATTTCAGCATCATGACTCCAGGGCAATTGCAAAATTAACTCCTCTAGAAACTAATTCAGCGCTTGGTTAACTGCTTTTCTTCGCCTAGCAGCATGATTTAAAAGGCTATATGTAAATGTTTTTGATTATTACACAATTTAAATGCGCAATTGTAATAAAAAGTCAAAGTTAGAAGCATGCACACCCAGTGGACAAGCAGCAGTATACAGACGTACAGACGTACAGACGTACAGACGTACATGTACATGCATACAGAGAACATTACCTGTCCAAACTTTGACAGATATTTAGCAAGAGATGATGCCAACCATATACCCTGACCTAATCCCCCCAAGACTGCCATTGTCACTGTGTAATTAAGGCATGGCTCACTTACACATAGTATCAAATTTATTAAACATGCATTTGAAAATATTAATTTATTTATTTATTTGATTGGTGTTTTACGCCGTACTCAAGAATATTTCACTTATACCACGGTGGCCAGCATTTTGGTGGGTGGAAACTGGGCAGAACCCGGAGGAAACCCACGACCATCCACAGGTTGGTCACAGACCTTCCCACGTGCGGCCAGAGAGGAAGGCAACATGAGCTGGACTTGAACTCACAGCGACCACATTGATGAGAGGCTCCTGGGTCCTGACATCGCTAACCAACCGAGCCACGGACGCCTCTCAAAATATTAATAGATATAATATAAAACAACCACATCAACTACATGACCTATGTGTTTTTTGGAATGAGCGGTGTCCAGACAAGTTTCACTTCAAAGTTACCAGAATTATACTCTTATAAAATCACACTGGATATGTCATATTACACCTATGTGGAAAAGAACTCCCAAGTAGCACATCTAGTTCACAGTGCTACTCCAGTAGTAGAAAGGTCAAATAATGTATTAATTAAGTAAGACAGGTGTGTAAATAAGACTGTTAAGTTCTACACTGCAAACCCCTGTTTTAAAATCTGCTATTCAACTAGATACACATGCACCAAGCATAGATGTACATGCACACAAAAAGCTGATTATGTGTGGTTATCAGTTTGCAAAATTTTAAAGTGTGACGATGATTTGTTATAGGAATATGGTGAAGGCAGAGAAATTTGGGCTTGAAGTTCTTTTCCACTGAAACAAACGTTAATTTCCAACCATCAATCAAGAACACCCACTTAACCAATCACAAACTGTGGCATAGAGATTGGCCAGCTATCCCACATAATTACACGTTCGCATAGGTTCATTTTGTCAGCATTAACCGTGAAACCTGTCAAAGCACAACCTCACCGCAATACGCAATATTTAATTGATGCAGATTTAATGATGTTATTCAAAGATCGCGTGTTAAACTAAAGATGCATTTCTTGTTAATAAAATTATGGACACTAACTTGAATATTTAGCAACAGGCATTGAGTTATAATTGTAATTACTTGTTAAGTATACTGATGTTTAATTGTTTCTTTTGTAGATTACTTAGCATCTACAGCAGCAGCAGCAGCAAAACACCACTGATGGCTACGCAGAGATGGTTTGTTATGTAATAAAGATCACTGACAGTTTGTTAAATGTGTTTGCATGCAGAGTCTACAAGTCAGTTCCTTGGAGAACAAATACATAGTCTCATGCAACTCAACATGCTTTATACACATGCTACATTCACCAAAAATACCATTCAGGCCACAGCAATATACATGCCTGTCAATGTGCATGAGAGGTATTTGCTCTATATATATATATATATATATATATATATATATATATATATATATATATATATATATATATATATATAAAATGTATGTATATATATATACATAAATCTATCTGGACAGTAAAAGAATCCTGTACACATGTGAAGACATTATACAAACACGTTAGCGTTGTGTTTGCAACCTGAGCCTGTACCAGTGCAACAACTTAATCAATGCATGCAAGTACAAGGCTTTGGAGTGATGACTGCTATACATATCTACATGGATTATACAGTGATTACTCAATGCATGCAAGTCAAGATTTTGAAGTGAACATTCCAAATAATCATGCATGTATCTCTCTACAGTTGAATAATCAAGAAATCAGTCATGCACGTATCAAACACATGTATGAAGAATATTTCTCATCAGCATCAGTTTGGATCAAAGACACTGAATTCTCGGCCAGTTCATCAATTTCCTGTGACACGTGCAGATGACAAGAAATTTACGTGCCATTTTAATGGGGTAATCTCGTCACAGACAAAAGACCAGAAATTTACCGCGCCTTTTAACGGGATGAGACCAGCCATGTACAGATGATTTATTTATTTATTTGATTGGTGTTTTACGCCGTACTCAAGAATATTTCACTTATACCACGGCGACCAGCATTATGGTGGGAGGAAATTCTATGTTCAAGTCTATACTGGCTCATGATCAATTAAAATCCTGTAATTGATCCATCTTTGATACTGGTGAGACAAATTTCTAAAATATGTCTTTCTTGGCTCATTTATACAGTGATGATAATGGTTTGAAGCATGTCTTACCACTGATGGATTCCCGCACCAGATCTGCGGCTGACATTTTGACATTGTCATTCTCTTCCCCTTCAGCTGACATAGGGGTCAGCCATTCCCCTGTTAGTGCTTTCAGCTGCCTGGACAAACAAATAAAATCATCACTTCACTGAAAATCACAATGACATTAATCTTTGCTTGTACAAGATAAACACACAAGAGAATGTCAAAAGTTAAAAACAAATTTTTTTTTCATGACGTCTTACATGAAGGCAACAGGGCAATATGAAGAAAAGGTACATGTACTAATATGGGACATTTGATCTTGACACAACAAACTTATTTCACGAATGTATATTATGTAGATTTCAACCTACTACTCACATACATTCCACATTCTAAAATTCAATAAAAATTTATGGAATGTACTTTACATTAAAATGTTTTCCAATGAGCTGGGGGCCCACCACAATGACCCAGGAGACACTCACCAATGCAGTAGCTGTGAGTTCAAGTTCAGCACATGCTGGTTTCCACTGCAGGCATACATGAATAGGTCCTACAGCACCCTGCAGATGATTCTATGTTTCCCCCGAGCTCTACCCACTTTACTCCCACTATAATACTGGATGTCATCGTATAAGTGAAATATTCTTGAGTACAGCGAAAATCCACAATCAACTAAAACAAATTATTCTGATGAGTAAGAAGTGTCTCTCACCTCTGTTTGTAACACAGAATACAGACCCAGTCGCCCTTTAGGTGTGTACTCTCGACATTTCTTACACACTTTACATTTACACTGGGGGCAGAGTTCTCCTGTGTTGAAGAAAAACCCGAAAGCCTCTCGGCAACGGCTGCAAATCTTGGAGCCATCTTCACCTTGCCGCAGGACAGCATTCATTCGTATAGCGTTAATTTCAGACTTGATCTCTCTGTAGACGAAAAATGAAAGCAGTTCTAAATCAGCAAGGCAAGGTGTCGGTGAGGTTTCTTAATAATCTCTATGTTATCAAACACATTTTATATTAGGCCCTGTTTCTGACTGCCATGTTTGAAATTATTTCTGTCACCAGTATTATATACACACCTATGCCTCAATACAATTACGCTGACTTCACAGAAAAACATGTACCCAGTATCAAGTTGTAACGTGGTGTGCATTATACGGAGTTTGTTAAAAGGTGACAGCCTCAGAGTGCAAAGAAGATACAAATTCCTTCACTAAAAGTGTGCAACAACAACTTAGAAGACATATTTGTGACCATGTTATATTGAACAACATGTTGTAATGAAGAGTGTCATAATGAAGGGCAAGGAGAACACGTACATGTATTATAACACTATATCTGCCATCGTATAACACTATATCCGCCATCATATAACACTATATCCGCCATGGTATAACACTATATCCGCCATGGTATAATACTATATCCGCCATCCTATAAAACTATATCCACCATCATATAACACTATACCCGCCATCGTATGACACTATATCCACCATCGTACAAGTGCAGTGAAATATCCTTGAGTATGCCATAAAACACTAATCAAATAAATAAATGAATACACTGTAAATCTTCAACCTTTTCAACCCCTATAGCATTTTTTTCGGTGTAATTTATGTATGCATTCTTTTTAATGAAAATTACATTACAAATGATTTGTTTATGTCATTTAAGATGCAAGCTTCATAAAGCTGTGCAAATTATTTGTCTACACTGCATAGTTCACTCAGAATGTTTCAAAATACTAGTTGCAGAGCAGAGGCAGTTGAAAAGGTTGAAGAACTAGGGTAGCACTATGTAAAAGTGCATGTATTAAGGAAAAATGAGAACACTCACGAGACGCGGGTGTCCTGGGCACTCTGTAGCTCTTCATTGCGTTTGAGCACTTCCAAGATGCGCTGTCTCTCTTCCTCAGTCAGACTGTCCAGGTTCAGTAGTTCGTCCTTCATCGTGACACCTCTGCCCGAGCCCTATGCTCTATGCTCTGTAAAAGGCAATGGGGTGGTAACGGTCATTAACACAAACCATCATAAGACAGAATTCTCGTGGTGGCAGTTTGACCAGCTCACCATATTCAAGGGTTTTATTTATTTATTTGTTTATATATTTATTTATTTATTTCCTTGGTGTTTCATGCTGAACCCAGGAATATTTTACTTACATATACGACAGTGGTGTTCCATATGTTTGGGGGTAACAAGGCAGAGCCCAGACCATCCATAGGTTGCTAGAAGGCCTTCCCCCATATGACTTGGGAGAAAGCCAGCACATGCAGCACTTGTCAAGGCTTTTTACTTATTTATTTACTTACTTATTTGATTGGCGTTTTACACCATACTCAAGAATATTTCATTTATACAATGGCGGCCAGCATTATGGTGAGAGGAAACCAGGCAGAGCCCGGAGGAAACCCACAACCATCCGCTGGTTGCTGGCAGAACTTCCCACTTACGGTCGAAGAGGAAGCCAGCAGGAGCTGGACATGAACTCACAGAGGCCACATTGTTGAGAGGCTCGATCCTGGATCATTCCGCTGCGCTAGCACGCTAACCAACTGAGTCAAGGGTTTTTGAGTTCAATTTATAATAGCATTCTGGATCTGGCAATGTTCTCTAGCCACCTAATTCTGAGAACCTGTAGCCATGCAGCTACCAAAATGAAGAATTAACTTTCAGCAAGACCAAACAGGATTGAACGTTTTTTGATTTCAGGATTATCATTAAATAAACTGTTCACCTAAGATAATTACTGTGAGAAAGGCTTGCCTTTTAGTGTTAAATGCAGGAGATTCACTAAATTGTGAAAACGTATGTATATATATATATATGTCAAACAAGGGCTTAATTGATACATAGTTTGATACTAGTAAAACACAAAAAAAAATGTATGAACATGAAAAATCAACGTAGAAGAGATTCTAAACAACATTTTTTCAAAGACAGGGCCTGATTATCTTTGCTAAAATTATGACATGCATTACTCACATGATACAGGCACTGACTTAATGACCGTGGAAAATGTACGTGGATATATTCTCCTTTTGATAAAGGTGAGTTAAAGGTAAGATAGGCGTTTTTTCCTCCAGGCCATGAAGATGATCTGTGAAGTTCCTTATATACTTAGACACTAGACTGGGGTTGTGTATATATCAGTTTTGCTGACATTTAGTCATGCATGGCATACAGGCACATTTTCAACATAGAAATAAGCATAGAAAGCAAACTGTACATGGTGTTCTACATCAATAATTTCAAGACAAGTATATGAGCATATGTACAGACATAGAACTGAAGGGGTTTTCACTTGTACGACTGTAGTCATGTTTTATGTGTGGAGGAAACCTTGTTACTTAACCAGCGAAATGTGAATTTGATTGTGCAATGGCACCAAACTGGGGACAACTGACAGGAGCCAGGGCTTTAACCATGTAGGTCAAAACACCAAATAAATATACCTACATTTAACACGTATATGCAATGTCTGAGGTCAGCTTAAATAGTAACACCATAATTTCATCTGCACATTTGAAAAAGACTGCCAGCATAATTAAAGCCTATTTCCAGTTATTAAGGCAATAACATATATCAACACCATTTAATATTATTACTGTAGTCATGTTAATTTCGTTTTTATTTTACATAAAGAAAAAATTATTGACTGTGGTATTTTAGGAAGACCATTTTTTCAAAAGTGCTTTCGTATTGATACAACACTGCCAATGTGGCATACAGTCATAATTCCTTGAATTCAAGGTAACATCTGTACAAATAACAAGATTGGGAAATTTGCATTGTCTTGTTCTAGCTGCTATGTAAATGTTACTTGAATGGATACATACAAATATAAGTGAAAAACCACTACGTGCATTTGCCTCGATCAAACAGCTGTTGTCACACTGACTATACATTTATGTATTTATGCTCTAGTCAAAGGTGTCCTTTTCATCATTGTTCAAATGTTATTCCTGCTTTCACAACCTATTTGATTTATTTGATTGGTGTTTTACGCCGTACTCAAGAATATTTCACTGATATGACGGCAATCAGCATTATGGTGGATGGAAACCGGGCAGAGTCCGGGGGAAACCCATGACCTTCCCACGTACGGCTGGAGAGGAAGCCAGCATAAGCTGGGCTTGAACTCACAGCGACCACATTAGTGAGAGACTCCTGGGTCATTATGCTGCGCTAGTGCACTAACCAACCACGGAGGCCCCCCTTTCACAATTGATTTAAAACGTTTAATAATTTGCGTACGAAATATTCAAAAATAAATTTTTTTCTTCTTTCCAGTTGTCACATCATACAAAAAGAAATAAAGCCAAAATCATCTATGAAGAAATACAAGAATTGATGTGACAGCAGTAATTATATGTATTTGTCATTTGATGCCATCATTAAACCAACTGACTGCTGTGCATTTTTTGTCCGTTGTATGACAGCTCCAGACTAGTTTAAAGTGGGCAGTCTAGCCTATTTAATTTTCTACAGAAACATTAGAGTTTCGTAACCCACTCTGACAATAGCTGATATACACAAGTTGTATGACAGCTCCAGACTAGTTTAAAGTGGGCAGGCTAGCCTATTTAATTTTCTACCAGAAACATTAGAGTTTCGTAACCCACTCTGACAATAGCTGATATACACACGTTGTATGACAGCTCAACATTAGAGTTTCGTAACCCACTCTGTCAATACTTGATATACACACGTTGTATGACAGCTCAAGACTAGTGTGATGCGGGAAGTCAAGCCTATTTAATTTTCTACCAGAAACATTAGAGTTTCGTAACCCACTTTGACAATAGCTGATATACACACATTGTATGACAGCTCAAGACTAGTGTGATGTGGGCACTCTAGCCTATTTAATTTTTCTACCAGAAACATTAGAGTTTCATAACCCACTCTGACAATAGCTGATATACACACGTTGTATGACAGCTCAACATTAGAGTTTCATAACCCACTCTGTCAATACTTGATATACACACGTTGTATGACGGCTCAAGACTAGTGTGATGTGAGCAGTCAAGCCTATTTAATTTTCTGCCAGAAACATTAGAGTTTCGTAACCCACTCTGTCAATACTTGATATACACCCGTTGTACGACAGCTCAACACTAGTGTGATGTGAGCAGTCAAGCCTATTTAATTTTCTACCAGAAACATTAGAGTTTCGTAACCCACTCTGACAATAGCTGATATACACACGTTGTATGGACAGCTCCAGACTAGTTTAAAGTGGGCAGTCAAGCCTATTTAATTTCCTACCAGAAACGTAGAGTTTCGTAACCCACTCTGACAATAGCTGATATACACACGTTGGATGGCAGCTCAAGACTAGTGTGATGTGAGCAGTCAAGCCTATTTAATTTTCTACCAGAAACATTAGTTTTGTAACCCACTCTGACAATAGCTGATATACACACGTTGGATGGCAGCTCAAGACTAGTGTGATGTGAGCAGTCAAGCCTATTTAATTTTCTACCAGAAACATTAGAGTTTCGTCACCCACTCTGACAATAGCTGATATACACACGTTGTATGACAGCTCAACACTAGTGTGATGTTTATGTATATACACACGTTGTATGACAGCTCAACACTAGTGTGATGTGAGCAGTCAAGCCTATTTAATTTTCTACCAGAAACATTAGAGTTTTGTAACCCACTCTGACAATAGCTGATATACACACGTTGTATGACAGCTCCAGACTAGTTTAAAGTGGGCAGTCAAGCCTATTTAATTTCCTACCAGAAACGTTAGAGTTTCGTAACCCACTCTGACAATAGCTGATATACACACGTTGGATGGCAGCTCAAGACTAGTGTGATGTGAGCAGTCAAGCCTATTTAATTTTCTACCAGAAACATTAGAGTTTTGTAACCCACTCTGACAATAGCTGATATACACACGTTGGATGGCAGCTCAAGACTAGTGTGATGTGAGCAGTCAAGCCTATTTAATTTTCTACCAGAAACATTAGAGTTTCATCACCCACTCTGACAATAGCTGATATACACACGTTGTATGACAGCTCAACACTAGTGTGATGTTTATGTATATACACACGTTGTATGACAGCTCAACACTAGTGTGATGTGAGCAGTCAAGCCTATTTAATTTTCTACCAGAAACATTAGAGTTTCATAACCCACTCCGTCAGTAGTTGATATATGCACGTTGGATGGCAGCCATGATTCTCAAAAACTTAGAATTTGATCAAGTTTATCTCTATTGTCATGTGTGTTTTATATCTGAGTCTGTAAACATATAGTGTTTTATATCACTATATATACTGCTGTCTTTCTTAACTAGATTACCTTCAAATGTCCAAAATAATAACTGAATTTTCACTTGACTTTAATACCGTCACATGTGAAAAATAAGGTTTAACAACTTAGTGTAGTTCAAATCCTGTAACCGGGTTCAGTTGCTGGTTGTATAATGTTTGGGAAATTTCCATGCAAACAACGTGAAAGGTAAGAGAGCTTGGAAACCTTGGTGCCTTCAAAGTCTGTTTCCAAGCGTGTCCTGGAACAAGGCACATTTCATCCATAAAAGAATGGAAACCCTGGACAACTGTTTAGCAATCACCCAGAAACCCTGCTGGACACTGATAAGCCAATACGCCAACTCTTGGCAAATGTTCGACAAAAGCATGGACACTCTCAATAACTGTTAAGCAAAAGAATGGAACCCATGATCAAACTTTTCAGCACAAAATCATAGTGGGCAAATAATCAACAAAAGCATTGAAAACCTCGACAACCATTCAGTACAAACATCTGAACCAACAGTTGAACAAAAAATGGAAAACATGAACAACTCTACATGTTCAACAAAAAATGGAAACCTTGAATAACCATGAATAACTTTTGAGCATAACTATGGAAATCCTACACAAATGTTCAGCAAAAGCATTGGAAACCCTGGACAATTGTTCAGACAAGCAAAGACATCCTGGACAATTGTTCTGCAAAGAGCAAAGAAAACCTGGACAACTGCTCACCAAAGAGCAAAGAAATCCTGGACAGCTGTTTAGCAAAGAAATTCTAGGCTGCTATTCAGCAAAGAAATCCTGGACAACTGTTCAGAAAAAATATAGAAACCATGGACAACTGTTCAGAAAAGCATGGAAATCCTGGAAAACTGTTCACAAAAAACATAGAAACCATGGACAACTGTTCAGAAAAAGCAAGGAAACCCTGGACAATTGTTCAGAAAGAATATAGAAACCATAGACAACTGTTCAGAAAAAGCATGGAAACAATGGACAACTGTTCAGAAAAAGCATGGAAACCACATACAACTGTTCAGAAAAAGCATGAAAACCCTTGACAACTGTTCAGAAAAAGCATGGAAACCATGAACAACAAATTAGCAAAAGCATGGAAACCCTGGACAACTGTTCAGAAAAAACATGGAGACCGTGGACAATTGTTCACAAAAAATATAGAAACCATGGACAACTGTTCAGAAGAAGTATGGAAACCATGGACAACTGTTCAGAAAAAGCATGGAAATCATGAACAACAAATCAGCAAAAGCATGAACACCCTGGACAACTGTTCAGAAAACATATAGAAACCATGGACAACTGTTCAGAAAAAGTATAGAAACCATGGACAACTGCTCAGAAAAAGCATGGAAACCATGGACAACTGTTCAGAAAAAGCATGGAAACCCTTGACAACTGTTCAGAAAAAGCATGGAAACCCTGGACAACTGTTCAGAAAAAGTATCGAAACCATGGACAACTGTTCAGAAAAAGCATGGAGACCCTAGACAACTGTTCAGAAAAAATATAGAAACCATGGACAACTGTTCAGAAAAAGCATGGAAATCCTGGAAAACTGTTCACAAAAAATATAGAAACCATGGACAACAAATCAGCAAAAGTATTTAAACCCTGGACAACTGTTCAGAAGAAAGCATGGAAACCCTGGAAAACTGTTCAGAAAAAGGATGGAAACTGTTCCATCCCTGGACAACTGTTCAGCAAAATCAAAATAAATCCTGAACAACTGTTCAGCAAAATGAAAACAAATCCTGTACACTAAAAGTATACACACCCTGCACAACTGTTCAAAAACCTTCATGTGCATGTAGCATATATTCACCAGCCAAAGTATGAAAACTCTAGACAACTGTTCATCGTGGCTATACATGTAGATACTTTATTACTATGGACAATTTTTTTACACGTTAGAAAATGTTATTATTAGAAAGAGCACCATGCTTTCCATTTAACTTTTTCCAAAATAGGTGTGATAAACAGAGAATTAGGACAAATGCTTCTTCTATAGTCCTTCTGTCCCCGCCCTATATTGTGTCTATGCTTAACACAGTTTACCTGACCTGACAAATATTTTTCTAATGAAGCGTGTCTTTCTGCTTGACAGGGCAAGCTGACATTATGGATGACTGGGCTAGTTTATTTAATAAGCTCTGATAAACATTGTTGGTGAAAATGAAACAATAATGAAATAAAACATGGGCTCCATGTGACTCATTATGTTTGGGCATGGAAGACTGACAAATCTGAGCATTTCACGTAACAAATCCGTGCAAATTTGCCATCGTTGCGACATCCTGTAAATAAGCCAATTTTGACTTCAACCTTTCCAAGCACTAAAGCACTCTTTCAGTAAAATTTATGCATATAATTATTATGAAAATGAAGCTAAAAATGATTTGTTTGTGCCTTTCAAGATACAAGTTTCATAAGACTGTGCAAATTACTTCTCTACACCCAGTAGCTCTCTCAGAATGTTTCAAAATATTGGTTGCAGAGGTGTTTGAGAAGGTTGAAGAACTAGTGTACACTCTAACAGATAGGATGTCAAAAATTTCCACTAACAAACCCACAGAAAAGAAAGAGCCAAAAGTTTCTTATCAAAGCTAAAAATGCAACATGTTCATGTACGTTAGTTAAAAAGATTTAAATGGCAAGGTTTCATCTCTTGCCTTTGTGTTCAATCACTTGAGTTATCTACATGTATGTCAATTTCTTATACTGGTTTAATTATAAAAATCAACAGTAAAAACCAATTCCTTTTCATGCAATTTGAAACCAATGGATCAAAGTTCATACAAGAGCATGATCAGCTGGAATTTCTGAAGTCCTGATAAAACAAATCTCAGACAATTATAGGTCTGTGGAGATAATAGGAGATTCTTCCACCTTCCTGCTTATGACAAATCAACTTTCTCCTTTTTAATTTGATTTTGGAAACAAAACTACTCGATTGGCCAGTTTCAGGGCATCAGATTAAGTGTAATTTCATCAATGTACAGAGAGTGATGTCCTCAGAATACACCTGAATAAACATCTTTTGCAAGCATGTGAAAATATTGAAGAATTGTGATCTGTAATATTGATTAAATGAAAACCTGTGTAATTAGTTGACTGCATGAAAATACTTAAGGCTATTGGATGAAAATCTTAATTGAGCTGTGTGGCACCCAAATCAAAACTAGAGCAGCACTAATCTTGCCTACTGAAACCTTGGAAAGCATATCAATTTCAAGAAAAACATCCAGCATCATTTACCCAAAAAATTTTTGTCGCCTGTCATGTATTTTCTCAGGTATTTAATCAGGTGAAATTAATGATGGTCTAGAAAATGTGTGTTTCATGTAACAGATTTAGCCATTAGGATCAACAGCCAAACTTTAAAGCTTTATCAATTTAGTTGTGGACAACCGATGGCATAGGATCTATACATGCACCTTTTCTTCTGTTAAATGTCACTCGAGGCTACAGTTAATTCTTTGGTTAACTCCACGGAAAACATACATACTTTACACTTTTTAAAATACACCTGCAAATTAGGTTATACAAAATCCTATAAAGCCACACAAATTATCCTTGACATCTACCAAAATTAAACACCGCCACCAGCCATGCTTGGTGTAAAAAAAAAAAAAATTGCCAGCATACAGAGATGAATGTGTCTGTCAATTACCACGGGGATGTAGATTTACGCCCACGGCTTCGTTTCGCCTGGTTTCCCAGCATGCACTATAAATCAGAGTACTGCCTACAGCATCAAAACTGCTGCAGTCAAAACTATTAAGCGTTAAATTTAAATATCTTTTTTTCCCCTGTACAAAACCATTTAGAATTGATCTGAACCATTGATCTTAACCAGAGACCGAACCCTCAACCACCTCATTACACACACCTATATCTTCAACCTTTGAATACCTGACTTCTCACAAATTTCCTTAGCAAGTGTATACCTCAAAATGTAAGTCTGAGCAAAGCACATATCAAAAGGTTGAAATGGTTATCAAAATATTCATATATATACATATATATATATAATATCAGCATTTTTTTTTGTGAGACAGCATTTAACAAGTTTTATAGTGCGATTTGTCAATAATCTAAAGTCATCCACAATATTATTACAACCTGTACAAGTAGTGCTATACATACAAAGAGTTGGCTACATATTGTAGAAATAGGAGAATATCAATGATTTTTGATCAAATTTGGGCAATCCAACTGGGGAATTATTTATTTGATTTATTTATTTGAATTGGTGTTTTACACCGTACTTAAGAATATTTCACTTATACGACAGCGGCCAGCATTATAGTGGGTGGAAACCCGAGCAGAGCCGGGGGGAACCCACGACCAACTGGCTGGCTGCTCACAGACCTTCCCACTTATGACTGGAGAGGAAGCCAGCATGAGCTAGACTTGAACTCACAGTGACCACATTGGTGAGAGACTCCTGGGTCATTACGCTGCGCTAGCACGCTAACCAACTGAGCCACAGAGGCTCCCTTTCTGGAATTAAATTATCTGGAATACATGTGTATTCTTACAATACACAGAAAGTATACCGAGTATATATTCCTCTAAAAGCATGTGTACCAGTTGCCAGATACTGCCAAACACACATGGTCATAAGCTTTATATACAACCAGTTTTAGACAATACAATCAATTAGAGCTCAATCTAAACAGAATAAAGCAGGTAATATCTTCAAGGCACTCCTTCATACCAATATTTTTCCTTCTTTGTACGCATTATTTTGCACGGAATGTTGCGGAAATCTGTTTAATTTCCCATGCTTCTGACCAGGTACAGAATGGAAATGATCAATTTGCAGTTCACCAACATAATTTCTGTAGATACATACTACATGCAAGTGACCAGAACGGCTATTAAATTGTCTAGCATGTCAATCAATTTTAAAGTACAAAGCAGGTAAAACAGAGCGTTATTCAACAGGCATTGCAACATGAAATTCTAGCACTTGAGTAATACAGTAGCATGCGAAGAACACATGCTGAAAGAGATACTGCAACAAGCTGGCGAACAATGAACACTAAACTTCCAGCACATCCTTGATTACCGGTACCATACCTTGGTCTTTCTTATTGATCAAATGTCAAAGAAAAACATTCTACCGTCATGCGTCTTACCACTGGCTTCATTTCTGGCAAATCCAGCAAAGAAACCTCTATCCAAACCTTGTCAAAAATTAATAGAGAGAAATAATATCTATAATACCACAGTTCTTATTTATCTGCGGATCATGATGTTGTGGTTACAATAGGATTAGCTGGACATGTCAATAGCGAGTTTATATGTTGTAGTATCACTGCTGGTATCGCCTACAGACTAGACTGCTGTAGTTTGTAGAGTACTCAAAAACCAAAAATAAATAAATCCAAAAATTTTTAAAATAATAATAATATAACTTATATCTAACACGCTGAAAGCCATGGCAATATCACCAACAAGTACGAACATGTGGCTCTGACCTGGGATTAAGAGAACGATTAAGAGACGTCTCTTAATCCCAGCTCTGACATACACGTAAGCACATGCGTACACCTATCAAATATACATGCATCCAGTGCAGTTTTTCATTTATCTTTCTCTACATGATTTATGTACATATGTAATTTTGTAAGAATGCTATAAAACTTACCTGTCAATAAAATGAAATTTCACTTGGAGTTGTCAAATCTGATCGACTGTGTCACCATGTACAATCAGGTGGCATGTTTGAAGAACGGAAAAATTCATTTATGCTTTAAATCCATGGTATCTTCTAATGCTCCACATCACATTTACGTCCACAATTTGTTCTTTTGTAGGACTTTGGAGCCACAACTGACATAGGTTGCTGTCCACCAATCAACACAATGGTTATAAAATCACTTCAGCTCACTATCTCCACCAATCAGGCGACATCAATTCTGGAAATGAGAAATCAAAAAAGCAATGTTACATGTACAACAGTTTTGTATATAATTTTCTTGTTGTTCTGGCTGAGAATCACTGTATCACACATAACACCTCACAAACATCTAAGCATACAACTTGACACAGGAGTTTAGGACATATCGGCTCTACAATATTTTCACATCATACCTTGGGAACAGTTTTGTAATATTCCAGTACCAACTATCCGTAAGAATCCAAATCAGAAATGTGGCTAAAATAACACCAGGAACAATTAACACTGTAAGTTCCCATGCTGAAATATTATAAAATCCATGAGCGAAACAATTTAATATTACAACACTGCATTCTTTGCCAGAACTACAAGGCTATACATACATGTAATATTCACTGCTGAAACAATACAACATATCTAGTGCTGAAAAAATATTGTAAAAAAAAAATTACCAACAGTTACAGTTATATGTACAATAATGCTGATCCAAACCAAACCCATATACATATATATATATAGTTAGGTCTGCCAGCAAAAGACGGAGGGTTGTGTATTTCCCCCGCAGAGCTCTCCATAGTTTTCCTTCCACCATACTAATGATTGACACCGTATAAGTGAAAGTGAAACGTTGGATAGTGTCTACAGAACTAATCGGCTGAATAATTAAATTACCGCTATCACCTGTAACATGGCATGTTCCTGACTACTGTACCACACACATACACCTGTATCCATGATGAGCGTTTATTTCAAGCCATACCTGTAGTTAGTATATACAGAGAGCTTTGTAACAGCAGTTATAGTCTGTAGCTACAGTAAATTCAGCCTTGTGCCCTGCCCACATACAATGTACATGCATACCAGCACAATAGTGCAGCAGACCAATGGCCACAACAGGTGCTAACAGCTGACCATAGAACCACACACTGACACACAAGCTCCATCGTCCTGCATATATGACACATCAAGGGAACCTGGTATTCAGGTCAGCCTTAAAGGGCACCCAGCAGTTGTGTCACCTCAGACAGCCTGCCCTTAAACAGCCTTGGGGCAAGGGGAGGGGCACCACACCCATTTGTATGACAGGTAGTAGCTCTCCTACCGGAAACCAGCAATTTTCGTGCCAAGTTGACTTTATCGATAATCACATAAAATTCACATAATGTAGATGGAACTACAATTAAAGACTGTTCTGGCTTGCCTTCTTGGCTTTAAAAATCTACATTTAAACTACTAATTTAACTGAAATTAAGTTTCAGGTGAAAAAAAAAAAAAAAACAATAATACCTGGATTCCACTTGCATGCACATCAAACACTCATTAACTAACCTAAAGCATTATTCAAATTTACGCTGTTGTGTATTTAACAGCCCTGTGTGTATTTAACAGCCATAATGGAAATAAGACACTACACTGTTGTCATTTATTATATACCCATATAAAAGAGTAATATGTGTAATATTTAATGTCAGTATTTTCCTAAAATTATTTATGCACACAAAATGCTTTTAACCCTATGATGTTAAAAATACATGGTGAAAATTTATTTTTCTTACAAAGCTGTTAACAAATATATGAAGATTCAAAATAACCAGTATATAAATATCAAATATGTGAACATTTTAATAGCCGTATGACGCAGATCAGACATTTTCGTTTCTAAACATATCGTTTTATGCCTACCATAAATGCCACGCAGCAAATATATAAGCATTCAGGTCTTCTTTTATCTAACAATGCAAATGAAAAGAAAAAAAATTCAACAATTTATCAGCACCTATAATTAGGTTTTCAACACCGTGGTTCAAATTCACTTTTAAAACTAGTACATAAGTAATCCTGCTGAGATACAGCAGTATGAGAACTACATGTAAGTCAAATATCCGGTAAAAACAGATAAAAGCAAGAAACTGTGTTCAATTTTAGTCCTGTGATCAAAAACGGTTTTCTCACATATGAATGATCTATGTTGATAAATTTTGAGATATTTTATACACATTTAAGATTAAGTGTCTACAAACACAGTAGCAGAGAAATAATTTGGCAAACTGACAAGCATGCACACTCACTCATACATGTAGCGAAGAACGTGTCAATCCACATGCCTGCATTCTAATGTTTTCAATGAATGCAAAAACATTGTTTACCGTTGTACTTAACAATTTTTCAGTCAAATGACAATGAGGAGTCATTAGGTGTGGCAGGCAAGTCCATGTCACCACTGAGCATCATGACACCAGACATGACACCCCAACCAGTCCACATTATACTGACACCAGGCCAACCAGTCATGTTGCCTTACTCTAACCTCTCAGTCCTGAGCACCAGGCAAGGAAGCAACAAGTATCATTTTTAAAGCCTCTAATATGACCCGACCCGGGTTTTATCTCGGGTCTCAGGATTTCAAGGCGGACGCACTAACCATTAGGCCACCGAAGCGGTCTAAATGTTTTGGGGGCTGGGCATAAAAAGGTTTCCATGAAAACCTTAAAGTGATAAATTTTATGAATAATCTTTTAATTGATGTACATGTACCAGAATGTGCTACATATGTAGACGTGTATCTTATATGGTACATATTGCTGACTGTGCAGGGACAGCGCCATGCTCTTCGTTCATATTTCCAAAAAACAAAGATGTTGATGTCACTTGAGTTTTAGTTCTTGAGTTTAGACCTGTTAGCTGGCATTTAAATAAAGCTGTCAAAACCATACACCATGTGTATATGTTCGCATATCTTTTAATATTAAAAGGGGCCATAAATGAGTTCAAGTGGACCTTCACTAATTAAGAACTGAAATAGTCTCCCAAGAAAAAAACCACTTAAAATGATAAAATAACATTTGTCCAATTACATGAAAGCTTGTGAAGAACATTCAGCAAATGCATGGATTATGGATTGGCACAGCAATACATCATAGCTACTCGCCACATGGAAAAACCCTGATAAAAGTTAATGCAGGGTACTTTAATACACCCACTGTGTTCACTGTTGCATCACATTAACCGTGTTAATATGATGTTTAACGATGTATTTATTAAATACTGTCAATCCAGCCTACAAACCCAGATGAGAAATCTTTAATTTTGATATTTCTCCACAGTATCAGCCTGCACTGTAGTACATGTACCTATCAATTCCCTTACTGTGTCACTGAATTACAGGGCCCAGTTTCACCTAGATATTGTACACAAACGATAATCGCACATGTAGGACAACAGTATGGTAATATCGACATACAAAAATATCATACCACAAATGTACGATAAAAAAATGCTGTACGCCACTTTGTGAAACTGTACCCGGTGCTGTAATTCTTTTCAACCTTTTCACATGTTTGCAAGATGTTTATTCAAGCATTTTCTAAGAGCATTATTCAGAGCAGAATGATAAACTTAAGCTTTCTCAGAAGCCGGGAATTGGCTAACACCAACCAATATAGTTCTGTCTCCAAAATCAGATAAAATAGGTAGATAAATATAACTAAGTGTTACCCTTTCATACGTGAAATGGTTGAGGAATTACAGCAACTGTAAAGTTCAGCTCAGACAATCCGCTGAACGCTAAAAGCAAGTTTTAAATATCTTCACTAATATCCAGCCTAGTTTTTTAGCAAGATTCCATAGTCAGCGTATTTTAATACGTATGGTTGAATAATTCATTGCATGAGGCTGAGGAAATACTTCACAATACTGATGAGTGATTGCCGTTCAATCTGAATAGATACAGCAGACTAACTAAGTGCCCATGTACCTGTACAAGAACATGGATATGTAACCTTGATCAACACACTGTGAATAAATTGTTCATATATGTGCATATCTTTGTCAAAGAAATTCTGATTGTGGCTTCACAATCAAACCAATTAAGATAAAGAATATATCCTTCAAGCTACCATTAACTTATATAAATAGTCAAAATGCATTTGTTTCACAGTTTGTTTATTACCGTTAAGAAGTAGAACTATGCTTTAAATATTTTTTCAGTGCGCCTGTTTATAGCCTTGAGGAATGCAAGCAAGATTTAGTGAACTGCAGGCTTAAGCTAATCCTAATATCGCATTTGCTTTAATTCACACCTAAGTACACAGGTATGACAGGTGAATGTTAATTATGTAGGTAAGTCAGTGGTTGTCATTGAGCAGTTCCTTGTATTAAAAGAATACATAGAAGGTTTGGATTTTACTTCTTAATATGCAGTTTAGGATGTGTCCTGACAAATGAAGGTATAAAAAAAGCACCTTAGCTTTCCTCTTGGGGTAGTAGAACGGCTTTCATGCTACACTTTCCCTGAGGCCCCACTGCCCACTAAGGACATTAAGTCATTTAGTACCCTACAGTCTTGACGTCAATGGTTATATATAGCTGGCAAAACAATCTGTACGGAGAAGAGCCAGCAAGAGGTGTTAAGTTTGGTCCCACTAAGTTAGTAGGCCTATCGTTTTTCCGAAAATTGTTTATTACTGGTGGAAAACATACATAAAATAGAGAGGTAATTAACCTTAGAGATAAAATCTGCCTCAAAATAAAATTTGAATGTATTTGGGAATCAAATGAATTTTCTTTAATTCCCATAAAACAGCAACCTTTAAGGAGAGAAAAGTCTGACTTGATCATCCATGCACTTGAATACACCCCTCCCCCCCTTCCCCACCCCCCGAGGCTGATTTACAGACACAGCTACCACATACATCTACAAAAAGCAATTTCTATATACATGTACCAGCAGAAATAATTCAAAAAAATAAAATCCCTCAAAGCTGTTGTAGTAAGCTGCCAACAGCCTGTCCTAGAAACCCACACATCCATGCCTAAGGTACTGACCTTTCAAAATGGCAAATGCTTTTGATCCCCAATCTCTTATTTGACACTAAAACCAATCAAATCTCAGTAGTGGAGAAATAGCTAGAGCCACGTTTAGGACATATAAACTGAAGAGCCCGGGAAGTAAGAGCTGTCATGAGTCACGTTTATGACCAAGGTTCTCTGACATATCCAAACGTTGATTACCAGTGACACCGTTTTAATAAAAATGACAGACTACCTGACTAACTGACTGACAGAGTGACTGACAGACTCAACTGTGAGTGTGGAACACAGCCACCTTAATTTCCCTTCCCAAAAGATTCAAAGCTCTCCTGTGCTTAATTCATAAGAGCATAATTACCTGAGCTTCTGACATCTGAGCATCTAAGTCGAGCACAGCAACATTTTCTGCATTAAATATGTTCCTTTTTAAAAAAGACATAAATTGGTTTCAGTGATTCACGGTTTTCAACTCGGTATTCAAGTGGTTGGGGAAAACCACCAACCTTTGGCAAGTAACTGATGAACTTTCCAACATGTGAAGCACAGTGTGTATATTATGCGATTCACATCGCACTACATATATGGTGAGATGTCAACAGCTTACGGCTATGGGGATTTGTACAGAGTGACAGAACACATTAAACAACCACTACTTGACTGAAGAACTATCATATATTTCTTTATTCACGCATGAGTTGGGATACATACATTGTCTAGGCACGAATTTAGAAAAAATCAGAATCGGAGAAATAGATACTGAGCCATCTTAATTCATGAATGTGAAACACATGCATACATGACAATTTTAACATTATTGTACACTGAATTCATAAAAACAGCCTATTCATGATGCAAACTTGAACCAGTTCAGCCTAACATATCTATGTACATGGCCCATTACATGTATGAAACTGCATCCATATAGAGATGAAACAATAATGATAAGAAAAGGTAAACCAACTTAATCAGCAGTGTCTGTAATGGTGTCTGGTGCGTGCACATGAATATTGATTTTCTTCAACTTGGTTGCATGCGAATACATGTATTTGCAAACATGCTAAATATGTAACACCTCTATCTATAACGCTGTCGTTCCTGGAATTTAACACCTATGATACAAACATCTGAAGACTGGTTAATATTGTTAATACAGTATATAAACACAAGGACAGCACTTTTTAATTTTTCAGTCATTCACCAAAAGTTTTTATTTTTTTCAAGTGACACATTTTGATTGATTCTGACTGATTCTTCTACATCACCAGGTCATATAAGAATTTTTTTTTGGAAGTTAAGTGAAAAACTTTTGAAAACCATAAGTGGTAATAGAGCATAAAGGTAATCATTAAGATAAGGAGTTTATGATCTGAAAAATTATTAAAAAATAAATAAATAAAAATTTCCATAAACAGTGAATGTGAAGTAACTGCAAGGAAAATAACAAATTTGGTAAGTGCCAGTAAGGCATATATCTGGAAAGGTTTGGAAAGTCCGATCAAGATTTCTCAAGAACATTCCAACATTACAGGCTGTAAACACCATTAACCATAATATATCTCTTCATAAGGCTGCTTTTATCGTTGTTTATGAAGCCTTCTGGAAACAAGCACAGTTTCCAATTACAAGTTTAATCTTCCTGATGATGAACAGTCATTAATATTATTACACGGCTTACCTGTGTCACTGACAGGTAAACACATGGATTAGCCTCTTTACTGACGTAAACTCACCTGTCTGAACGTCACATCTGAACGTCATACCTAGCAAATGACTGTAGTCATACAACAATACAACAGTGTTGCCTACTGTAGAAATACGCACATACATGTGCCACTAGCTCTGACCTCAGAATTCTGTATCTATTAAAATGAGGGGCGTAGGAGCATAGATGTAGCACCAGATGCGAGGAACAGGTGGTGACAGGTGATCAGAAGAACAGTGCATGTGCACAAAAGAGCAGTGCATGTAGAGTTCAATGCCTCATACACAGCATATTTATACACACTGATACAGTTTATGTAATTTTATTTTCACAGCCATGGCAAATTTGGACAAACAGGAAGTGTATAAATATGTACATACATTTATCCTCTATCAGACAAATACTCGCCTTTTCATTGGACAACAACGGTCACGTGGGGAACGTGTATATTCTCGAATCCTGTCATATGTGTCTGCTGAGTAGCTTATCTCCCTTTGTTTGGTGGTGAAAACAATGGTTACATTGCTGAAGCATCGGTTTTCTGCACTGAATCAAGAAGGTCCTTTGCAGGATAAATTAAATTTGTTACATGATAGCTCAGTGATAGGATACGGAAATATATGGTGTCAGGGACCTTCATATTGGGCGTCATCAGGAACACTGACATATATTTCTGTATCCTACTGCTGAATAACCATGTAAGTAATAATATGTGTGTGTTGTATCGAACAAATAAATAATCTCAAAATGTAAGATCACTTTCTGAAGCCAATTATTATCGTATGAACTTACGCTGATATGATGTTAACTGAACCCAAATTTCCAGTAAAACTAGAACGGAAAAAGATAACCACGTAAATACATGAACTTAAGACACACATGCCTGGACCTGCTGGTCACCCTGACAGGGCTGACCACTGGCTTTTGATAAGTTAATTATTTAGCAATTTATCTGACCTGTATTTAACATTCTGTAAATGATATAAAATTTAACTTCTTCATTTTTCCTGATTCTGTATGAGTGAGTGCTTTGGGTTTAACATTGTACTTAACAATTTTTCAGTCATATAAAGACAAAGGAACCCTTAGAATGCATGTAATGTGCCTCCTTGTTGCAGGACGGATTTTCACCACTCTTTTATCTAGTGCTGCTTCACTGAAACACCTTACCAAAGGCAAGTAAATCGCCTCGCCCGAGCCGTTATACTGATACTGGTCAACCAGTCGTTGTACTATGCCCATAATGCTGAATGCCAAGCAAGGAAGTTACAACTTCGTCTTTAAGCTCTTAGGTGTAACCCGACCCAGGATTGACCCTGGATCTACCACTCTCGAAGTGGACGTTCTACCAACTGAGCTGTCTGGGCCGGTTTCCTGATTCTAAAAGTTCTAGATATTGATTTTAGAAAGGTGCTTCAAGGTTTGTTTGCATAGTAGAGTGATATCCGGCCTACTACAAAAATGTAAGATTCAGCACCAAAAATAATATATTTTGACATTTTGCGTCTAAAATTACACTTTTGTGGACAAATTATATCTCATTTCAGGTATCATATATAAGAATTTGAAAAGTAGAAAAAAATCAATAACTTCAGAGGACATCAATGCCTTTCTCCAAGTATATGACATTAAGTTCAAGGTATAAATTAAAATCAGTGCCAAAACTGCCGTAGGTGAATTTGAACATGCGTCATGATACAGCAATCAAGTTCCGCTTGACTTAATCAGGTCACATGTACATGTTAAGCTCCAGCGAGCTTAATTGGTTGGCCAACTTTCATAGACTTTGCCACGTTTCCATCACCCATACAAAATGGCATCGCATATAAGTGAAATATGTTCTTGAGTATAGTGCTAAACAGTAATGAAGCAATAACAAAAATAGTGCATCTTGATTGCCACATGTAGATGTATTCTACTTTAACACTGAATTTGACAGTATTTATTTAAAGCTACACATAAGAATTCAACATAACCACCATGCAGTCAATGGTACCACATCGCAATCTTATTCATGGTACATGTATATAAGAGTCTTTGTTTGTGTGTATTCATAGCCTAATTTGCATAAAACCAGGCATGTGAGAATATTATCAATACTAAATAGTCTGAAATTTTCAACAAGAAAGTCTGTCCCTTAATACCTCTACTGAAGCATTTCTGGCTCTTTCACATACCTAGAAGGTTAATTTTTAATTTTCCAAATCAGAGAAACAAGAGTCTAAAATCAATCCTTTGATACACATGAATATTACATCTCATGACATCTAATACTGCCTTCATTTTGTCATGCATGAGCGCAAATACTCAACTCACCTAGATCTGTACGTAGATATACAACTTCAAAAACACATATCACTTAAAAAAAAAAACATTTAAACAAAAAACAGCTTCCCATCATACTTCGAAACTCTCATTAATTGTACCCATTTATTTAAATGTTAACTTGAGTAAACAGAAGTCATACCTTATTCTGCCACTGATAACAATATCAAATCTATACATGTACTGACTCACACCAGCAAACTGTAAATTTATAAAACCATTCAAACATAAACACATTTTGTGCATTAACATGTAGGATATGTTCAAGAATAGTAGTCCACAATTATGGTACTGAAAAAAAAATACACTTCTGACTATTAACCCTTAAGGTTTGAAAACTGCATCTCCAGCAGTCATAAATAATAGCTCACGAATCAAATCAGTGTGCCTTATCATTAGAAAATACTGTTCAACAACTTCAACCCGTTTCACACTACACATAGGTTCTTTTCTTGCACTAGTACTAATGTCCAAGAATGGTATAATTAATAAGTTCTAGTCTATATAAAATAAGTACATAAAGTTGTTTTGATGTGTTATATAGCCCATCCTACATGGACATGTTCTTAAAATTAAACAGAGATTCAGAAAGAATTAAGCAAGCAAGGTTTTACATGAGTAACTCACCTTATCAGGCTACTGTGTCTACATGTCCCAGAGCTCTGCTGAAAACAAGGACACTGGCTTTCTGTACCCTGACCCTTGTCTGTCAGTGAAGTCCAAAACAACCGCACCCACGCCCTTTGAGAGTGCCTCCCTCAGAGCATGCTGACCATAGGTCTTAACACCCTACTCTGTGATCCCTGCGGTGCACAGGCAGAGTAGTCATTAACATGGCTATGGATGAGTGACCAGGTGCTCAAAGTGAAAGACATGCAGGCATCTGTACAAGAGAGGAAACTAACAGTATACAAGCTGGAATTCCTCAAATGTCTCCAAGCAAAACACCTCAGATCTTCAACTAACCATTAGCCCAGGAAAAAAAAAAAAAACGTCATGGTTTATGACCACATTGAAAATTTGTACATGTACACATGTATATGGCTTTCTACTTTTAAACTTGCAACCATCAACAATAATATAGGTTGACTATACAGGATCTAGAGACTGTGACAAGCAGCCAACAGGTTTTTTTAAATACATTACTTACCCTGGTACTTATAAAGTAGTGTGACCACCTGCTGGTCAGCACTTATTGTAAAGCTGCATGTATATGTAATCTTTCAAAAACACACCATCTCATGCAGATGTCAGACAACACCTGCCATACAAGATCTTGAATCATTACTCTAAAAGGTTTCAAAATCTATATAAAAAAAAAAGAGAGTTTAGGAATAGGGGTAGAAAGGGAGTACAACAGCTGCAAAACTATGCCTCACATTAAGAGTCAACTCTAGACCATGTCAGAAAGAGTAAATAATTAAGCTAAATAACACTGCACCGTTAATATTGCACAGTGAAGGTTGAATACCATAAATATTTTTCTTGTGAGAGCTGGAAATCATAACCCACAAGAAGCAAAGCGTCCATGTTATTATTTCCACCTTTCTTGAGAAAACTATTTATGGTATTCAACCTTCACTGTGCAATATTTCATTTATTATTTATATTTTTACAATATCATGATCTTGTGTATTCAAACCAGTTTAAGCAACGTTTTTCGCTGGAGGCCTTCACAGATTTTTGCAGCGTGACATCATACGTGATGTCTTGTATGACACTGTACCTGTTTTGATGGGTGACGTTGGAATGTTAACGTTGACTAAACTTGTATTATGACATCATTCCACTGAGCTCAGATGGGAACATCTAGAAACAAAATGTTTCTTTTTTTTTTTTTTTTGATGTCATGGCATCTGGGTGTGAAATATCAAAATGTAATTAAAAAACTGTTTGAGTGAAATATCACTTTATCAGTGAAGGAAATCCAGAGATTTCATAATTATAAGAATAATAAAATACATAATCCACAAAGGCTTTCGTAAAATGCCAGATGATAAAGACCAAATACATAGAACATTTCTCAACTCCTTTCATATAACAAACCATTTAAATGGAAAATTCTGACCTTTGTCCCTAAGTAATATAAAAATTAAAATATGAATATTAACATGTACCATTCTTGTTTTCAATCATTAAGTTCAACTTCAAGATTCAACATACAAAATCAAGACACAACACACACTTCACGATACAACACACACTTCAAGATACAACACACAAAATCAAGATACAACACACACTTCACGATACAACGCACACTTCAAGATACAACACACAAAATCAAGACACAACACACACTTCACGATACAACGCACACTTCAAGTTACAACACACAAAATCAAGACACAACACACAAAATCAAGATTATCCTCTACAATCCTAAACTCTTGTAAATAACAGGAAAAAGTATCAGATATATTTATTTATTTAGAAAGATACACTAGTAAGTGTAAGGAAAAATACTTTGACCGTCCAACGTTATTTAGGTAATATTACAACAGTTTACAACAATGCAATGCCATGGGAAGGACAAAGGAGATGATGTCCCCATTATACAGTCACAGTGCATAGACACCAGGCCAAAATTTTAGGATCCCATCTAATGAAGAAGTCACAGCACAGACCTGACATAACACGCTAGATATGCAGCTTAACGAAAAGTACACACATGCCCCATATGTCCATGTATTTCATCTACTCCAAAGAAAAAGCAAACATTGAAAAAGTTTTTGAAACATTTTTTTTTTTTTGATTCTTAAAAGTGAACTACAGTGTGCTTTTCATGAGGTGGACACACTAATACCTCTAAAATTTATAGCCACGAAAACACACACATGATAGGTTGGCGCAGTTGTACAAGATTGCCGGAATAAAAACAGTATGAGTTGACAGTGTTGTAGGGCTAGAAACACTAACATCTTCACTACCACAGTGAAGTGAGTAATTCATTTCAGCCTTCCAATAAAACTTGTGAAAATAAAGAATCAGTCACGCAGCCAGATTCCGAATGATGAATCATGAAAAGAAACAAAAAAAGACTAATCAAAAAAAAATTTGACAAACTATGGTCAGCTTCATATCTGGTGAGATCGTGTGAGATAAATAATAATATAGCCATAAGGGTTTTGCATTCTTGTTCATGTTTATAGTAAACAATGTTTTGCTGATGACCTAACACAGATGTATATGTCAAGAATATTCATTTATATACACTTGCAGTTAGGGTAATAGTTACATGAAGATGTCGCCAATCATTACAACTCAGAAAATTTATAAAATATATTCTTTCATTAAATTTTATGCTCTAGCTAGTTAAGATTAGTAATATAAATTAATATAAATATCAAGATTTTGAGGCTGAATTTGGCAAGATCCTCACCGAAGTGGAAATAATCTCCCCATTAATAACAACAATTTCAAATCTAGTGCAGCTAGCGTATTTTATATACATATTATGTAAGGTAAAAAAAAACTTGATGCGCACAATTATATTGGAAATTTTTGGGGGATAATTTCTGTGCAAATGATAGGATACACAAAATAAATAAGATACATCAGAGACTACGTGCATTCAGCAAACTGACTTTATATTTACACAAACTTAACAATCATTGTACTGGAAAGGGGCAATGACAGTTATATCACCAAATAACTTGTTTTACTCCCTGGCAGTGATGGTTGCGCAAAACGGGTACAATAGAAGGTGTAAAACCTGAGGATTAAGGCAGTAGTGGCCGAAACCCCGATTAGTACTTAGTAAGAAACTGTGGACATTCCAATCAAATAAACACATACACCTACTACTCATAGCCATACCACTAAAACAATTACGTTGTTGTTGTAAATCGACTCACACCGCATGAATGTCATTGAAAGAAGTGTGCTATTCAAGCGATGTCAATCAATTTTTCTACAAGACATAGATTCGGGAGAAGATTTCCACTTCATGGCATAATTGACATTTACTGCGCGAAATGAAACAATAATAAAATTGCCGAAGAACTTACTGTTCAAAACAACACAAGTTTCGTAAACTTTTTTTTGACGGCCCCGTAAATGTACGCGTTAACTTGTACATTGCTTCTTCTGTTTATAGCGGAAGTGGAGTGCATAAAGGTTGGAAGTGAAACTGATTAAGCAGACGTCAGTGTTTCCAATAATAACAGGTTAAATCATGCTTTACTGACCTGCACAAGACGCCGGCAAGATGGTTACCTTGAGTGTTCTTACCCTGAACTGCTGGTACGTGCAGGATGGGGGTAAAAATATGTCTGTTTGCGTTGAGGTTCGGAATGTTGTGTTGTGTCTTGTGACTTGTGACGAAACAATGACCACAAATAAATGTTATACCTGCTGTTATTGACGCGTTCAGCTGATGTAGATAGAGCACGCTAACTGAGTGGTTAAGTACACGGATTGCGAGTGAAACAAATTATAATGTGATAACACTGTTTTGATGATGATGTGTCACTGTCAGTATCAGCTTTGCCTGCACAGTGAGTGATTGAAGAACCTGCTTTTCACAATGCTTTTCACAATGAACTTCTGATCTTCAGCATTGTAGACATAAAGCTAAGATCCATTTTAACAATGGCTCAAGGTCCTGCTTAACACTGGCACCACCTTGCGGGATAAAAAAATATGTTGCCTCCCCATAGTTTAGCTATTATTAAGCTGTTCTATTGGTCGTTTGTCAAATTTATGAGGTATCTTTTAACGTGGGGCTAGAATGGTAGAAGACATGGAAGCCTACACTTATGAACTGGGTTGCGTGACGGTTCGAAATTAGTTACTGGTTTGTGACGAGGTAACGCACAAAAGTCTTTCGGTGGGAGGAGAGGGTTAATTTTGTGTGTATAACAGCTGTATCGAGTTATAATTGAAAAACTAAACATCACGCATATATGTTTTGCTTGACCCATATATTACAATGGCCGGTTTTTGCAGGATGTCGCAGTTATAAAGATCTTGTGTACGTCTTTTAGAAATGTTTACATCTTTTAGAAATGTTTACATGTCACAACATAGCTTGAATAAACATTAGTTGTGTGGGATAAGATGTTTAATACTTTTATTCGTAGCGCTTGTTGCAAAATTTTGCCGTCCACACTCTGCAATCTAGAGATTATTATTTTCTGCCTTTTGCGGACATTTCTTATATTAAACTTCTAAAGCTGGTACAATACCTCCATCAGGTTTATCTCACTGTAATTTGAAATTTGAAGATTGATAACTAATGTAACATGATGCTTCAATTATGCATTAGTTTGAAGATTAACCTCTTAAGAACATGGATTTTTTTTGTTTAAGTTTTATGGATATGTGTCTATGGATGTTAAGTCAGTGACTTACTGAGGTTGAAAAATATTTAAAATGAGAAAACACATTCACTTTTGTTTTAGGGGGATTCCCACACCACTCGCTTGTAAATTCCGAAAAGAGCGAATTGAAGAAATAGGATGTGAACTTGGCAAAGGGGATTATGACATTGTGATGTTGCAAGAGGTAAGAGCATGGTTGATGGTTGTCCCACATGGAAACCCATTAGTAGAACTGTAAAGAGTCTAAAATAATCATGTCTTCAAGCCAACGACATTGGTGTAATATTCTGATTGGATTACAGCTATGTGCAGTGAAAACATCTTTCCACTGTACAGCATGAAAAGGAAGTTGAAACACCTGTAAAAACAATTTAGAGGAGATACTGCTGGCCAGTCGCAAGGGAGTTAACTTTGTGTGACCATTCTATTTCTTCTAATTTTTGTGACACCTGGTCTGCTCCTGTCAGCAAATATACATTTTACTGTAGTAGGAATATTTAGTTTCTTTTTTCTCACATGGTTAGACCACCTAATGAACAACATACTAATGTTCATTTCCAAAAAATAACATACAGCATGTGGAGTACTAAATCCTTTGTATATAAATGCCCTGATAGTGATTGCCAATGTTTTTGTTTCTGGTCTGTTTGCTGAACAGGTGTGGTTGAAGTCCGACTACCAGGTGCTCTGCAGTAAGATGCTTAAAACCATGCCCTATTCGCATTACTTCTACAGGTATTTTTCCCCTTTAATTGTTTAATTTCTACATATAACATTAAATCATCACTCAGGAAACTGTTTTTAGGTCAGTGTTAAAAGCCCAAGGCGTGGGGGGGGGGGGGGGGGGGGGCTCAGTTGGTTAGCACGCTAGCGCAGCATAATGACCCAGGAGTCTCTCACCAATGCGGTCGCTGTGAGTTCAAGTCCAGCTCATGCTGGCTTCCTCTCCGGTCGTACGTGGGAAGGTGTGCCAGCAACCTGCAGATGGTTGTGGGTTTCCCCTGGGCTGTGAAATATTCTTGAGTACGGCGTAAAACACTAATCAAATAAATAAATAAGTAAATAAATAAAAGCCCATGGAGCCATTATTTAATTTAAATGCTAAACTTGGACAAATACAAACTTGAGAATGTTGAACATTTTGAAAAACGACTCTGATTTTCCACATTTCCATATTTGATGTATCTTTCTTGAAAAGAACAGTTTTTAGCTTGAGCTACAAAGTAAGGCGAGGTGTTGTGAGTGTGGGAGAAAGGTGGTGTCGGTGTCCGGGTAATCTTTGTGTTTGCGTCTGTTGAGTAAGGTTTTATGTTTGGTTCTGCTAGTCTCAGTTTTTATGAAACTTGGTGGGAATGATGAACATGAATTGGACATTTACTCATTTTGATTATAAAATTGTTAAGTGTGCATTTTTGTTCAAATTATCAGTTTTTGGACTTAGCCATTTTATCCAAGCCAGTACTATAGTAGGCCAGGGTAAGGTGTTTTTGCTTGGGTCATCTGTTGCCTCAGTTTTTAGTACAATTTGCTGAACCTTGGTGGGGACGATGGACATGCATTGAAGACATCATCAAATTAATCATTTTGATAATAAAGTATATTTATATTTTATTCAAATCATCAGGTTTTGGCCAAATTACCCAGTACTTCTGTGGGCCAGGGTAAGGTTTTTTGTTTGGGTCAGCTGTTGCCACAGTTTTTACACCATCTTGCTGAAACTTGTGGGAATGATGGGCTTGCATTGAAGACCTCAACAAATAAATCATTTTAAATAATTAGATATATTTATGTTTTCATTCAAATTATCAGGTTTTGGACTTTTTATCTTAGCCAGTACTATTCAGTTTTGTGAGCCGGGGTAAGGTTTTGTGTTTGGGTCAGATATTCCAACAGTTTTCACATCATCTTTATGAAACTTGGTGGGCTTGATCAACAGGATTTGGGGATTTACTGATTTTGAATAATCAGGGATATTTACATTTTTAGCTCTCCATTACAAAGTAAGCTTTTTTTGTATGGGTCACTTGTTGTCAAAGTTTTCATGATATGTTCATGAAACTTCTTGAGCTTGATAAACATGCTTTGAAGATGTTGACATTATACTTGATTTTTCTGTTTTGGTAAAAACAACCATGTTTTGGACTTGCTGTGTTCACATTCACTTCACAGGTTATATGTAGCCTCAGTGTTAGGTTTTATGTTTTATGGTTTAATGGGTCAGCTGTTATCAGCTTTCAACATATCTTCATGAAACTTCATGGGAGTGATAAACATGCCTTTATGATGTACACTTTATGTAATATTTTGATACTATATTTGATTTTTTTTAAATCCAAATTACCTTGGTTTGTTACATTTCATTTTATTCTCTATACATGTGTATTTGGCCTTAGAGCAAGCTGTTATGTTGGGGTCAGCTACAGTATTACATCTTTCAATGCATATTCAACCCCAGTGTCAAACACCTTCGGTTCTATCAAAGTTTACCAACTGCTCAGTATGAATCAAATGTCCTGTCAACTTAGGCTGCCATTTGAACTGAAGCTATTACTGGTGAGTTGTCAGGTTTCTCATAACCTTTGCTGTCAAAAGTGACTGAAGAGAAATCTGAATAGAATTTCACTCTCTTTATTAAAGGTTTTTCTGAAGGATTGGTGCAGTTTTCAAGGTCATCTGTCTCTTGCGAGGCTCACATGTAAATTTCATCTTGACCAAGGAAACCTACATGTGTGGTTATCCTTTTTCCACTTGCCCTTCGACTTTTTGACTTTGTGATGGATCTGTCAGATGGCTATAAATTGCTTATAAGAATTTATTTGCTGCTTGGTTACTACATCCACAGACTGTTCTTTTTAAGAACTCTATACCCTCAGCAGGTGAAGGTTATGCTGAAATACAAGTAGCACACAGTGGTGGTAGAACACCTTTTTATGCAAATGGCTGAAAGAATACCACTGACAAATATTTATCCTATTGATTCTCAGTAGTTGTTTTACCTTTGTTTTACAGTGGCATGATGGGAAGTGGAGTATGTGTGTTTTCTAAAGGACCAATCAGAGAGACTTTTCTACACCGTTTTCACCTGAATGGCTATGCACACAAGATCCACCATGGTGACTGGTTTGGAGGGAAGGGTGTGGGCTTGTGTAAAATCCAGTACCAGGGACTCAATATTAATGTCTACTCTACACATGTAAGAAACTGTAGATGAAAGTGGTCAAAGCTTTTATATTGTGTGCTTGGTTGGATTGTAATGTAATGTTTTTCAGTCACCATGCACATTGTCTGTAACATTGTCTTGCACTCCTCACAACAGTGTAGTAGGGCACTTTCAATATATTGACACTAGAACCAACAGTTGCTGACAAAGGTCATGTGGACAGTGGCAACAACAACTGATAACACAGTCTCATCGTGACACTGGAACTGCCAGCATGTTGACCAACCTCATTTCACCACAAATCCAGGCTATTCTCATTTTTGCTCCTCAGTTGGTTAGCGCGCTAGTGCAGCGTAATGACCCATGAGTCTCTCACCAATGCAATCGCTGTGAGTTCAAGTCCAGCTCATGCTGGCTTCCTCTCTGGCCGTACGTGGGAAGGTCTGCGGATGGTTGTGGGTTTCCCCCGGGCTCTGCCCAGTTTCCACCCACCATAATGCTGGCCGCCGTCGTATAAGTGAAATATTCTTGAGTACTGCGTAAAACACCAATCAAATAAATAAATAAATAAATCATTTTTGCTCGCCCTGAAAATGTGACATATATTAAATTAACCATCCAGAAATAAGACATGTGACACGGATCAAACAGGTTAAATTTTAATTCATGTCCAAGCTGTGAGGTTCTCCTTCTCCCCAACCATAAACTTGACCACTGTCATATAAGTGAGCAGTTCTGCAAAAGGGCATAAAATACCAATCAAATAATAACGTAATTAATCAATGATGATGATGTTGTTGCAGATCCATGCTGAGTATGACCGTGATCGCGATGAGTATCTTGCTCACCGTGTGGCACAGGCGTTTGAGATCAGTCAGTTCATCAAGCACACCTCAGAGAGTGGAGATCTGGTGATACTTGGTGGGGACCTCAATCTGGAGCCTGTGGACCTGGGATATAAGCTCATTAAGTCAAATGCCAAGCTCCATGATGCCTGGCTAGAGAGGGTGAGGCATTGCTTATGTCAGTCTTATACAGGTTTAAATTAAGTATTTAAATTCGTGAGCCTCAAATATTTGTAGCATTCAAATGTTTAATACATGTATTTACATGTGTAAGCTTCGAATTTTAAAATATTTTATGGGTGGATGAAACCCAAGTGCTGCTGAGTAAACCAGTGCTCGTTGTCATGTACCTGACAATCCTCCTGACTTAAAGTCACGGCCGAACCAACTACATGTACATGTAGACGTCATTGGTCAAGAACCTTGACCTAGCCCTTGAACTGTCTTGAGCCGAGGAAGTCCCGTGAACGAATATTGGGGCTACAAGACACAATGCCAATATGATACTGGCCAGGTTAACATGGGGATTCCAGTGTTATCCCTTAAGATTACCCATATTACACACAGCTGAGAAAATACATGTAAGTGTATGTCAGTTTCTGTTTTAAGAAAATATGTATGTTTCCAGAAAATGGAGATTTAAGGATATGTCTTTTGTGAAATCTCTTCAGAAATTGTTCTCGCCCGACGAGTGCAATCCTAATGGGAACACAAATGAGATTCCCAGCAACTCATTCTCAAGTCCTGCCTCTCTGCTGAAATATCCTGAGGGGAAGAGGATTGATTACATTCTGTACCGCACTGGTCCAGGTAAGGCTGGGTGAAGGTGTAGGGGGTAGTACTGTCTAACTACTGATACAAGAAAACCCTTTATACACGCCAGGCAGAATAAGTTTTTGCAGTACAAAGGAAAAGCCAAATGTCTAATTTCTATTTTTCATTTAACAGGAATAAGTTAAAGGAAATGTCATCTGTCTTTTTTTTTTTTTTTTTTTCTCTTTTGGGCTATTTTTTTTAGTTTGAAGTCCAAGCTGATAGAGAATCAGTAAAGCTGTTAGTGTAAAGCTTTCTTTGTTTTGGGGCTCACTGAAACCGATTAGCGAAGACACCAGTGTCACCAGGTTGCAGTGCACCAGCACTAGGCCAAACAATACTTTAAAGGATACATATTCGTTGCTGATTGACTAGTGTCAGATGAAATCTCCTGCTTACCTGACTCATGGTCATCTGTACCATTTTATTTGCCTTGGTGTGGTAGGTTATCAAGCGAACTGTGAGGAATGCCGGGTGACCCTGGGGAAGATCCTGGAAAAACCATACAATTATTCTGACCATGAAGCTGTCAATGCTGTCCTCTGTGTAACACCAAATCCTCCTGAAACAGGTATTATAAAACAAGCTGAATGTAATATTGTTCTGTCTCTCTCTCTGCTTGATAAACACCCTATGTATCCACAAGAATGAGTTGAGCTTTATCACCCATACCTTCCAATACTTTCAATATATTGACACTGGAACCTACAGTTGCTGACAAACGTCATGTTGACAGTGGCACCAACAGGGGATAACACAGTCTCATTGTGACACTGGAACTGGTGACTCTGCCTGATAATCACCCTATGTATCCTTATAGGAATGAGTTGAGCTTTATCATGCATACCTTCCAATACTTTCAATATATTGACACTGGAACCTACAGTTGCTGACAAACGTCATGTTGACAGTGGCACCAACAGGGGATAACACAGTCTTATTGTAACACTGGAACTGGTGACTCTGCCTGATAATCACCCTATGTATCCTTATAGGAATGAGTTGAGCTTTATCATGCATACCTTCCAATACTTTCAATATATTGACACTGGAACCTACAGTTGCTGACAAACGTCATGTTGACAGTGGCACCAACAGGGGATAACACAGTCTTATTGTAACACTGGAACTGGTGACTCTGCCTGATAATCACCCTATGTATCCTTATAGGAATGAGTTGAGCTTTATCATGCATACCTTCCAATACTTTCAATATATTGACACTGGAACCTACAGTTGCTGACAAACGTCATGTTGACAGTGGCACCAACAGGGGATAACACAGTCTTATTGTAACACTGGAACTGCTGCCCCTGCCTGATAATCACCCTATGTATCCACATAGGAATGAGTTGAGCTTTATCACCCATACCTTCCAATACTTTCAATATATTGACACTGGAACCTACAGTTGCTGACAAATGTCATGTTGACAGTGGCACCAACAGGGGATAACACGGTCTCATTGTGACACTGGAACTGGTGACTCTGCCTGATAATCACCCTATGCATCCACATAGGAATGAGTTGAGCTTTATCATGCATACCTTCCAATACTTTCAATATATTGACACTGGAACCTACAGTTGCTGACAAACGTCATGTTGACAGTGGCACCAACAGGGGATAACACAGTCTCATTGTGACACTGGAACTGCTGCCTCTGCCTGATAATCACCTTATGCATCCACATAGAAATACTATAGGATTTTATAGTATTCTATAAGTGATTAAGTGATAAGTGTAACAAATTAAATGATGTTACACATTTGGGTGATTTTTCATTGAAACATTAAAACAACACTTTCCTAACCACTAGCAACACTCCAAGATCTGATAAGGGATTATCTGATATGTTTAACCAGAGATTCTGGCGCTCTCTCAGAGGTTGTGTGTCAGAAATCTGTCTTATTTGAATTCTGAACACTTTCCTCCAGTTACAGATATGACCGCTGATTTGAAATGCAAATTAATCAAAGAATATAAAGGTCCTCAGAATTTGAGATACTAGTAATTTAATGTTTGACATTTTACAGACTTCAGCTCTTGAACATTTATAGTGTAGGCAGTGAGGTGTCAGTAAAACAGTGTAGCATGCTTGAGGAGCTAACCTAATTTTTCAGTTTTTTCGACCACATGTGAAACCAATATTTTGAAACATTTCAAGATAACTGTAAGGTGTGAGAAATAATTTGCACAGTTATTTAGTGACTTGCATCTTTAGTGACGCACACAAATGGTTTTAGGATCATTTTCATATTAATTGTATGCAGAAATGCGACTAAATATAACGGCTTTAGAGGTCGAAAAGGTTGATGATTTACAACATATATACATGTCCAGTTTAACAGAAGAACATTCTTATAAAGTTAGTTCATCAGCGGGATGAATGCAACTGAACAATTAATAATAAACTTCTTTTTTTTTCTTCTTATCTCCAGAAGTGCAAAAGAAGGAGGGTTTAGGTGTGCTGGACCTCCTCCTGAACGATGCCCTGGCAGTGGTGGACAAAGGACTGAAGAAATCTCACGCCCTCCGAGGGTTTTTCACAGCTACTTTCCTCATTTGCCTCTTCGTGCTGTATCTGGCCAGCGAGGTTAACCTGCCCTTCGGTCTCAATATACTAGCCATGACTTGCCGCCTCATTTTGGTTTTGACATGCGCATACGCGGTTTGGACACGCATGGTCTTGTCACGCGTGGAAGAAAACGGGCTGCTGGAGACAAAGGCAGATTTACTCAACCTCCTGCAAACAAGCGAATATCTTAAACGACAGAACTGAGCTGTAAGCGCTTACAGGTCTATATCAGCATAAAAATATCCAATATTTGTAAGGCTTCACTGTAATTTGGCACACTTACACATTTATATGTATTATAGCTTTTATCCTGTTATTGTACAATCTGTTAATGGTCCCTTAGTACTGCTGGTTCAGCTGGCCTTTTATATCCAGAGGTTTGTTTTCTTATTAATACATAAGCTAGAAGTCACTCCATGGGCACAAATCTCCTCAAGACCTAAATGAAGATACCCACGAACAAGGTTCAGCAAAGGGACATTACTCTGGTAGGCACTATTTCCAGGTAAAAGAAACTTGCATTTTATCCTGTCTATTAATCCCAAAGAATCATTTAGAAAAATGTCAAAATTTGGATCACGAATAAAATGTCATGCATTGGCCCATAGCACTAACCTGCGGACAGAATTACATTCACATCCCTGAATAACTTTTTCTGCAAAGTTGCTGAAAAGCAGAAACACAGGCACAGACATACATCCGTAGCAAAGACAATAAGTCTACATGTTATCCTCTATTCACGTTCACAATCATTATTTAACTCCAGTCTGTTCACTGGACTGATGCATCTGTGAGCTTACTTGGACTTTAATGTATGGGCGTACATAGAAGAGTCTGTTTTCCAAATGTCTGTTACATATTTACTTGTTTCCTTGGATCAGAATGGGCATAGAAGCCTTGTAGTTTCTATGTGCTATTATGTGACTGTAAAAGGATAAAATAATTTATACCTTGGTTAATTTTTGAGAGAAATATTCTCTGCAGGAGTTAACTGATGATTTTTCAGAAGAGTTTATCCTATAGTGAATTGTCCCAAAGATTGCTTAGCTGGTATCCACAATGTACTGTGTATATATATATATGTGTCAGAAGTTATATAATCGGTTTGCCTTTAGTTATTTTTAGATTTATTTTTACGTTTATTGTTACATCCAGCTAATGTTCATGTTTTTCATCTTACCGATTGATTTCATCAGGTTGGTACATACATGTAGGTGAGTCTCACCATTGGGCTATTTGCCCTTGCAGCACTCAAATTCTAAAGAGATCCTTTTGTGAGGAGAAAGTGCCATTTATAACAGCTCTGTTCCAGTAACAGCTGTTAAACAGCAGGCACAGTAAGACTGCTGAACACAAGGGAAGCAATCACCTTTGACAGGATTGCATAGAGAGGCATTTATATGAGAGGATGGATCATTTCTGTTCATATTGGTTTTATTTTATTGTTTAAAGTTATTTTCTGTAAATATTGTATTGAACACAGCTGAAAGATAATATAATGTATTATGTATGTGTAAGATCCAGAAATGCAATGCAGGGATCTTATCGTGTTAATGTGCTTATTAGGTGTCCATTGTAGTATCCTAGCGGATACTTGAAATCGTTCGTATTATTATTATTATTATTATTATTCAACTCGTAAAATTGCAATATCTCGGAAACTGGTAAAGTTAGAAAAACCTAACTTTGGAGTCTTAATGAGGAACTTATGAAGCAACTTCTGACGTTTTCTGCTGTTTTACCAGTCACATGATTTAGCGGCCATTTTGAATTTTATTGATAAGCTAAAAAAATCTTCTTCAAACGGACTAAACCTAACAAGATAAACTTTTCGTTTACAGTGTTTAGGTGAATCTCTCTACCCATATTGTAAAAAACTTTAGTTTGGTATGCAAATAAGGCCAAAACTGCCCAATGAATGTGGCTCAAAGTAGGTCAGTTTTTTAAACTGCTTAAAATCATTAAACACACTGTCTGGTGCCCATTGATGTCACAATTACAAATCTTCAAGAATTGTTTTTGTACTTTTGCTGTTTTCATGTTATGACCAAAAAAACAAAAAAAATTTGACAAAATCATTCTATGTAAATAACCCGGGAGCTTCGGGCTAGACTGCATGAAACCATTGACTGCAGTTTACCTTGAGAACAGTCATCAGCTCTGGTACAGTGTATTCTTTCTATCTTTTGCTCTTGGGCACCAACTTCACAACAATGTATTCTTTCTGTCCTTTGTCCTCAGGTATCAGCAATATCAAAGCTGCCTAATCTCTATTCTAATCTTCAGTGCTTTGCCAGTTTTAAATGATTCTTGACAGTGTAGGGTTCAAATCCAGTACATTCCTTTACATTTTTTTCATGTTTTGTATGATTATCATGAACTTCATAGACATCAGGCTACCATAAGTGGTAAAAGTCCAGTCACATGGACCATGGCAACGCTGTTGGAGAACGGCTTTAATTTTCTTTTGTTTTTGTTGCCAGGGGGTAAAGGTTATAAAATAGACATTTCACATGTCATAGGCTGTTAGTTTCTGTCACAATTCTGGACATGCCTTTTGTCTTAATTAACATTGAGCATAGTGTATATGTGTACTTTACAAATTTTGATGTATATACCATATTTGTAGTTGGTTAAATTCATAGAAAAGCTTTATATTGTTGCACAGGGTTTATCTGGTGGGGAAGAAAAATTTTAAAGCGCAAAAGGAAAAGAAAATTTTTTAAAAAGTTTTATTCTAAATAGAGTTTACATAGTAGCATTTACTGTCTTACAGCATTCTGTGGACTTGGACTCAGTTTATGAAGATTGGCAGTACTTTTGGTGCCGTGTACATGTTTATTCTTTAAAAAAAATTACTTTTAGTGCAATATACTTGTTTATTCATAAAAGACTTTTAGAATAAAATAAACTTTTTTATTGTAAGAAATTTTCATTGTCTGCAAATCATGGACCAAGGTCGTTACAACATTTGTTAACTGGAAATTATTCACAGCTGCAGTGTTATGCTCTGGTCCATTTAAGTAAGCTGCTATTTGAAAGTCGTTTTAAACCATATGCTGTTAGATGGTAATTTTATCCCATGCTTTGTTGTGGTCATTTTATGCCATATGCTGTTGGAAAATCATTGTAAATCATATATTAGATGATCATTTGATGCCATGCTCTATAATGGTCATTTTATGTCAAGTGCTATGACCATGTTATGTTGTGTACTAAATGATCATACAGTACACATCATATATAGCATCCTATTCAACTACCATACATGCACTGTAATTACTGTGAGTATTCTTAGTGATATCAATGGACACAAATGCCTTTCGCAGTGTGGTAACCATTGCACGACACACTTGTCTCATAGAATGTGGTGACCATTGTAAGAGACACATGTCGCATGGAATATGGTAACCATTACATGAGACACATGTCTTGTGGAATGTGATGACCATTGAAAGAGACACATCTCCTGGAATGTGGTGACCATTGTAAGAGACATGTGTCTCATGGAATATGGTGACCACTGTAAGAGACAAATGTCTGGAATGTGTTAACCATTGCATGAAACTCATGGAATGTGGTGACCACTGTAAGAGAGACATGTCTCATGGAGTATGGTGACCATTGTAAGAGACACGTCTCATGGAATATGGTGACTACTTTACGAAACCTGTCTTGTGGAATATGGTGACCACTGTAGGCGGCAAATGTCGTGTGGAATGCGTTAACCATTGCATGAAACACATGTCTCATGGAGTATGGTGACTACTTTATGAGACATGTCTTGTGGAATGTGGTGACCACTGTAAGAGACGTCTCACTGGAAGAGACAAATGCCTCATGGAATATGGTGACCATTGTAAGAGACGCATGCCTCATGGCATGTGGTGACCATTGAAAAAAGACAAATACTTTGAACATGGAATGTGATAAGCATTTAATAAAGCACCATGCTGGGTAATATTTATGTTTTGACCAGAGCTGTGCTGTATTTGTTGTAAGACACTTGTTTTTGTCACGGGGTATAAAGTGATGATCATCTATTGCATGGTAATAGATATAAACCCCATCATGGATACTGATAATTGTTATTATTTATTTTATTATGATTTTATTCTTTATTGTACAGCAGTTTACACAACCAGAGCTAAGTATGTTTATCTCGACCAAGAAATGGTCTATCTCTCTTCTGGGGCAGGAATATTATTATCGCTGTTTCGGAACACTTGTGATTACTGTGGCGTTTAATACCTTGTCAGGTCATTTAATCTTTTCGTTGAATTTAACTTATTGTTTTTTCGTGATACGATCAGATTGTATGCTGTTAATATTATTTGAGGAATGTGGGCTGCTGCAGTAAATGATAAACCAACACAAAATATCATTTGTCTTGTGATGTCCATTAATTTGTAATCTCCAACCAGTTCTGGGCACATTAAATATATTGGAAAAATTCACTAGTAGAGTGTTTCTCTATATGTGTGTGTTTTGGTTGTTCGATCAGCTCTGTTAGGCTTAAACCAAATCTGACATAAACAGTTGGTCATTGGCTGTAGATGCAGTTTTCAGGTGCTTGTAGTTTAACAACGTACTTAATAATTTTGCAGGAGTCATTACATGTGTGCACATGTACATATACTGTGTCTTCTTGTGGCATGGCGAGTCCATGCCGCCACTGAAGCATGATGCCGAAGACGCCAGACATGACACCACCCAGTCACATTATACTGACACTGTGCCAACCAGTCATGTTTCCTTGTTCTAACCTTTCACAGCTGAGCGCAGTGAGGCAGCAGCAAATACCATTTTTCAAATCTTTGGTATGAGCCGACCCCAGTTTTGGCTAAATCCAAAACTAATGTCACGAGAATGTGTACGGGGTGTGTGTGTGTGTGTGTGTGTGTGCAAACGTACCAAGTTTGGTGGTGAGTGATTAAGCCCTCTTAACGTTAAGAGCATGTATCTACCATAGCAACTAGCAAATGTCTGTCTGCGGGCATGCCCTGTCTGTATGAGTCGTACAAGCTCTGAGTTCTATTCAGAGACCATGCGGTTGCGAATTCGCCCCCTGGCGGCCAATACTAATGTGTGCGGGATGTGTGTAAGCGTACCAATGAAAATTGGCGGTGGTCTGATTAAAAGAAGAGTTAACAAGCCAGATGCCAATCCAGAAGCCAGTTGTCATTTCGCCCTCTGGCGGCCAAATTAAAAACCAATGTCACGAAAGTGTGCGCGGTGTGTTTGTGTGTAAACGTACCAGGTTTGATGGCATATTAATTTAAACTAGCATGATATTGCTGTTTTAATCTGAATATCGAACTGACAACTGACATCCAACTTATTTCTGAATATCAAACTGGCAACTGACATCTGACTTATTTCTGAATATCAAACTGGCAACTGACATCTAACATATTTTTGAATATCAAACTGGCAACCGCGAACTGGCATCTAACTTCACGATCATTCTGCAAATCTATGTTTTGATGATATGTAGGTATAGTATTCGAGAACTTTTTACGTGTATAAATTTCAACAACTGCAATTTTATGATACACTTCTATACTCGACACAGTATAGATCTTACCCTAAGACCTGGTTTCAAGAACAGCAATTTTCCTACACACTTCTGATCGCTTTACAGAAGACCTCAGCACGGATCTTAAAACTGGTTTAATATGTGATTATTTTTCAGCTTCTATGACATTTCTGACCTGAATGTAAAGTTCTGATTTGGATGAGGATGATTCTTCAATTTACATAAACACCGAATAGAAATTAAGTCAATAAAACAATAGAAAATGTGAAGAAGAAAAACTGTTCATATATTACTGACATATATACATATTAAATGCCGGAAAGTAGTTACATGAATACATTGCATAAGCACCAATATGGCAGGGACAAATATATATATATATATATATATATATATATATATATATATATATATATATATAGTAGTATTTTATTATATATGCCTGCATATTGTATAAGGTATATAGTATATACACAATACTGTTAACAGTTGCTGATCCGGCCTTGTGTCACACAAACACTGGATACAAGCAGTGCCGCATGGCTTAATGGTTAATATACAATGCTATGATCAATAATACCGAAGTTGTTACACGTATGCGACAAGCAGACAGCTTCCTCGAGCCAAATCTTATTATGGAATCACGGGTATAGTGGAAATTCCAACAGTCAACAAAACAATCAATCCATTCATCCAGTGTCACCGTAAGGTCCCTCAGGTTTTTGACAGGTAGATACAGGTCTACTAGCTAATATGTGTATTTCCATATCACACTTCAAGTGAGCATAAAACCTGCCGCTATGTATACATAGAAAAAAGGATATAGGGCACAGTTATCATTGACAAAAATGTTTTTAAAAATCTATAAAGTTTTGAAATCCGAGAGGGATGAAGTTCAGCATTGAGGGTATGGCACTGACGGACAATTCACTCTAAGTAGCAATGTTGTAGAAGCCCTTATGAATAGTGGATAGAGAGATATCGATGCAATAAAATTGCGGTTAGTTTGGGTGTTAAATTGATGCATTTTGGACCACACATTTATGATCAGAGAACTGAAAACTGCTGCCCATGTCACAATGCGTGCGTGCTGGCAGGAAAAGCGCCTTTGTTTATCATAGTCATGGTCATTGTTTGAAGAGAAATATTGTGATGTTGTAAATGTTTACACCTATGCAAGACGAGGACGAGCAGGACTGCTAAAACACGACGCATGTGTCCATGAACATCGACCTGAGCGAGCGCCAAACTAAACGAAACATCGGCCCTTTGAATATGGAACAGAGCTGATACTCTTTGGTTGTTTTTGTTTGTATTATGCCACTGTGACATTGTTTAATACCGATGGTGCGGGAGAGCTCCTAGGTTTTGTGTCGTCACTTTAGATAGCTATAGTATGGCAAAATGACGTGGTTAGGGTCTTTATTATTCCCACATAATGACGTATGACTTCAGAATTACTTTAAGGTCTTTGGAGAGAGCACAGGTGACAGGATCGAGTTCCTGGTTAGTGACTGTAAGGGCTCAGAACGTTTAATGTGAAGGCTAAGCTGGGAACATGACCAACCGATCTCAGAGCTAAAGCCTAATGTGCGTTTTGGTAGACGGGAACCCTTGGGCAATGTGGAAGGACGACGTTCCCCTAAGTCTGTTATATAATTATGCATTTTATTTACATATGGTTACGTCACAATACTCCCACTCACTACTTAATTTCGTGGTGAAGCACCAAGGCCATTTTCTACGCACAGCGGATGGATTTCGACAGTAATTGTGGACTCCTAGCCCGTCACTGAGCCTGGTTTTAGGGGTCACATGGACTAGGTGTTTGTGAGGCCATTTTGAGGTCCACGTCTGGCAGGTGATCCCCGACTCAGTGTGACTCAACTTCCCGCGATAATCCCGTCCGTCTTTGTGTTTACTTTTGAAACACTTCCCTGTGACAAAGAAAGGAGATAACGGATGAAGACTACGCTATACATATGCAGGTTAACTGTTGAAGGAACACTTCTCTATACATAAGAAATGTAAACCTTCATAAAGCAGGTAACAGCTATAAAATTATCCATCTAACATAAGTCTGTTGATGGACTGAAGTGGCGTTAAGCCATGGTCATACATCATTCATTCATTCATTCATAAAGAAAGGTTTGGTTCACAAGCTCCGCTGTGTATAATAGCATAGAATGATGTATTTTACACAGTTTGGAACCGGTGTGTTTAGGGGCTTGAAATGGTCCTTACTACCAATAAATAAATACAAATCCTATCTATAAAACGCTAAGAGCAATACATAATGCAACATTAAACCAACTTTTGCATCCTATCATTCAAGAACAAAAAACACCAAGTAGACCATCAATGCCCCAATAATGTTACTCTTTACGTATGCATGGCATTAATGTTATATTTGAGCTAGAAGGTATTCGTTATGATTTACGATTCCACGAAGGCCATATTTTTTCATGTATAAAGACTATGAAAGATATGTCTGGAACGTTACGAAAACGACGAAAGTGATATTCTTCTTCAAAAGATTTGTAGGCAAGAACACAGCGATTCTCTTTGATATACTTGAGCATTTTTCTGATTTTATTTTCATCACGTAACTGCATGTGAGTTACGAAAACATTTTTATTGCATGACTTACGCTTGGCTTTCTTCTCACAAATAAATGGGTAGGCGTAATTGGGAAGTTGATACTCAGAGCCCGCCCACACGCCTTCCCAACCAAAACCTTTGCCCCTCTCCTTCCTGACCAGTGCCAAGGTGCTGTGAGTGCCCGGATGTCCCTTGACCCAATGGCTAAATTTCATTGGTCGGTCTTTTTTCTTGGCCACGTTATACCATACAAATTTGTGCTGGATTTTCCTTCCGCCTGTCCGCCATATTTGGACGTGAGAATGGTGCTTCTTCAGGTGATTCTTGAGAAATTGGTCTTCTTTGGCACTGTCGATGCTAACAAGCTTGGACCCGGTGGTAAAGCAATGTTTGCTGGCAGCCGCGAATTGCGACTTTGGATAGACGTTGAACTTGTAACAGCTTCTCCTGAATTTCTGCCAACCTTTCTCACAAACTGGATATGAAATTTTGCGAAAAGTCAAAATGAGCTTCTTAATGATAGGTAGAAAATGACAACTTTTTCTCAAGGCTTTACGCCCACTAAACCAATTATATATGAGAGCATGTATTGGTGATATTTCCGTGGCAACATCATCCGCTAAAGGAAGATAAAATGTGATCATCTAGAAAAATAGTTTGATGCCATTAACTTTTGATGTTATTAATTATATTAATTATATATAATGTTGTACCTGTGTATATAGATTTTCTTAACCAAATCCTGTTGCAAATCCCACGAATTGCCCATAGAATTATATGCTTATCTCGTCACATCAGGTTTTATTTATTTCACATATAGGAGCCACTCCTTATACATAATTCAAGAATTCATGGCTTTATTATGTAACACCGAAACGTGTCAAACCAACCCTTACAATGACACCTCTAAAAGCTACTAAAGTTGCTTGTGAACGGTTACCTGTGTCGTTGGAATCCCGTCGTCGGTTACACTTGTACATATCATTGAGCTGAGCGATGTCTAGGTTACTCAGTCCCTTCCTCTGGCCGATCTTCAGCCTTAACCTCTTACCCGGACCAATAACCTGCCAATCAATGGTTTCTGTATAACTAAGCGAATTATACAATGTGATATGATACATAATAATGAATATTTTGAGCCATCCAGGTACAATTTATAAGGCAAAACTTTAAATCTGATCAACTGGATAAAAATTCACACACGTAAGATACGTTCTGCATGGCGAAAATTTCAGACATGCTCACAATAAAATGAACCACTTTTTGAAAGTTGCAGATGGCGTTGTGGTGCAGCATTCCTGGCACAGGAGACAAGCATGTGGTAAATGATAACTTATGTACTGATTATCACTGGCCAGATATAGCATCTTATATAATATTCATCAGTGAAGTATCTTTTTCCTTACGTCTGGAACCTATACATTGGTCCCAGCTTATGAATAGACCAATACAAATGAATAGACTAATACAAATGAATAGACCATTACAAATGGATAGAACAATACTGTACAAGATATTCATGAATAGACCTTAACCCAACGGATAAAGCAATTAAAATAATAAGTACTGCAACAAGCTATAATAATATTTAAAAGACTAGAGTACACATCGCACTGACAGAAGAAAATACATCGCTTCGTTACATTTTAAAACGATATCTCCCTAATCCCTTTTGAGTCAAACTTCTTATACTTGTATCGTAATTTTCCCGTCTTTCGTAAACGCTTTTCAACAGTAATGAGTCACACTTGTTACCATTATCGTGCTTTACCTGCTCTTGGTAATTAACGTCTGACTTTAACGAGTGACCCTTCTTCCCCGTATCGTGTATTTCGCGTTGTTGGCAAAAGCCATCTGACAGTGATGAGTCACACTTCTTACCTGTATCGTGTTTTTTCCATTCTTGTAAACGCCATCTGACTGTAATGAGTCACATTTCTTACCTATATCGTATTTTTTCCATTCTTGTAAACGCCGTCTGGCTGTAATGGGTCACGTTTCTTACCTGTATCGTGTTTTTTCCATTCTTAGTAAACGCCGTCTGACTGTAATGAGTCACACTTCTGTAGTCGTAAGGGAATCCCCTCGAGGATGTCATAGTGGTCTTTATCTTCTCGAAATCCTTCATATATTTGTCTGGAATATTGTCCCTCAGAACCCGGATGTACTTATCCCTGTCTGGACGACTCTGGTGAAGTAATATTATGACAAAATTATTGCCGTTTTTTGACAATACCTGCTGTCAGGTACGGGTGGAAAATACCGGGCTCGAACATCAAAGTATGGCACCAAACAAGTGACAGATCTTCAGAACCATAGTCAAAGAGTCGGGCTACATGTAGATTCGAACCTGCAAACTGGTTATCGCATGGTTCCGAAGCTCCTGAAACTGAATAACTTGGCCAACTAATCCCGGCAATATAACAATTAAGGGAGCTACAGACAAGTTTACAGACAAGTTTATAGAATAAAACTAGTCATTTGAATTTCATCAAAAGTTTGACTTCAGCTACGGTTTTCACCTAATGAAAAGAAGAATGTGATAGCGGTCGCCTATATATAAACATCCAACACATTTCTACTTAAAACACCAACAGTAAATATCAGTGTTCTGTCTTAGCTTAATCTCTCAAAGTCTGTCTGCAAATGCACACCCACAACCCCCAAGTGTTGTTTAATAGCAAAAAATAAAATTCCTGTCAGAAAATAAATATGGTACGGTAAATAAAAATGTCAAAGGCGATATTAAATACACCATTGCATAGGTTTAAAGAAATAAGAACTTCGGTATCAAGAAAGCGGCTAAATATTTGAATAGTAATTAAGTGACCTATGTTGTCGGTGGTTTCACGTGGAATCACGGCTTAACTGAAGCCTATAGGTATACAATATTCCATGATTTATTGTTTCGATTTTATTATGGAACACGTCTGGGTTCACAGAGTTCAGAACTATTCGGCTTCGCTTACCATCGCTGAAGGCCGTGAACAGGCAAGGATTGAAAAAACATTCTGTGAAAATAATCTGTGTGAAATCCTCCCAAACCGTAACAGATTTTATATTAGCCTGATTCCCAGTGGTTAAGGTGTTTGCCTTTCACCGACTAGGATACACGAGACGTGGGTTCAATCCCATATTTGGACAGGTAACCTAAGATTCGCCAACTTCCATCGTTCTGTGACCCTTAATGTTCGCTTGAGACCACGTTCCGCCAGTATGATATATGTGACACGAAGGGGAATACGCTAGTATCGAGCCAAATGTCGGTGGTTTTATCCGGGTATCATGCACAACACTGTCTCGATCACATGCAGGTGAAAAATTCTTCATTACTGCGTTAAGCAATAACAAAATAAAATCCGGGTTTTTCGCTAATTTGCTTCTTAAATATGGTTCAAGTGACCAGAGTGAAATGTATTTTGTACCAAGTTGATGCATTAAGATTCTAACATTACATTTCCCTGGCGTCTTTGCCTTTAGCCCTATGACTTCCCAATACCTGCTCGTGCCAGAATCCTAACGCGTGCACCGTCTCGTGCAGCACCGTTCCAAAGAAGTGACAGCCGTCTCCCATGCTGATCTTCTGCTGACCTTTTACTCGACCAATGGACGACCAGCATCTGCAAGAGACGATACAATTCTCCTGTATATTTATATGAGCTTGGGTAGGTCTATAGAATTATCCCAATTACCTCGGCCCAACTGTTCACAACTTGTTTCTCTTTTGGACAAGGATGACATTTTCTGGAGTAGGAAGATTACAGACAGAGGGCATTTTTAGTCTCCTTAGCTTTCCGGCCCCTGGCCAATGTGGTGGCTCACCTGAACCCTTCGCTTTCCAGCCCCCGGCCAGTGTGGTGGCTGACCTGAACCCTTAACTTATCGACCCAAGCCAATGTGGTGGCTGACCTGAACCCATAGCTTATCGACCCCTGGCCAGTGTGGTAGCTGACCTGAACCCTTAGCTCATCAGCCCCTGGCCAATGTGGTGGCTGACCTGAACCCTTAGCTTTCCGGTCCCTGGCAGTGTGGTGGCTGACCTGAACCCTTAACTTATCGACCCAAGGCCAATGTGGTGGCTGACCTGAACCCTTAGCTTATCGACCCTGGCAATGTGGTTGCTGTCCTGAACCTTTAGCTCATGGACCTTGGCCAATATGGTGGCTGACCTGAGCCCTTAGCTTATCGGCCCCTGGTCGATGTGGTGGCTGACCTGAACCCTTAGTTTATTGGCCCTGGCCAATATGGTGGCTGATCTGAACCCTTAGCCTATCGGCCACTAGCCAGTGTGGTGGCTGACCTGAACCCTTAGGTTATAGGCCCCTGGCCAATGTGGTAGCTGACCTTAGCCTATCGGCCCTTGGCCATTGTGGTGGCTGACCTGAACCCTTAGCTTCCAGCCCCTGGCCAATGTGGTGGCTGACCTGAACCCTTAGCTTGTCGACCTGTGGCCAATGTGGTGGCTGACCCGAACCCTTAGCTTGTCGAACCCTGGCCAATGTGGTGGCTGACCTGAACCCTTAGTTTATCGGCCTCTGGCCAGTGTGGTGGGTGAACTGAACCCAGTTCTAGAGGAATCAGCCGCGGCCTACAGTCAGGCACTTTTGTCAGGTATCTGGTGATAGACCGGCTTCCCCTACCCGTAAATCTGATCGCTGTCAGTCAGAATAAGTGTTACAAAACACTCAAATAAATAAACGAAACAGTTTAAACCACAGAGTAATCATTCCCTAATGCATTTATTGATTTTATTTTATTTATTTGATTGTTTTTTACGCCGTACTCAAGAATATTTCACTTATACGACGGCGGCCAGCATTATGGTGGGTGGAAACCGGGCACAGCCCGGGGGAAACCCACGACCATCCGCTGGTTGCTGGCAGACCTCGTAATGCATTTAAACACATTCTATAACAAGAATGGGTAGAAATGAGATAGGATGAATAGAATCATATCGCTATATGTAAAAAATATATATACTTACCTGCCATCATAATCAAATACATGACAATGGTGATGACGAAAGAGATAAACGGCAAAATTAACCATTCAGTTGTTAAGAATGTGCTACCAATAATTTGCATAATTACTAACAACGTCAAGGCCAGAAATATTATTCAAATTGAAATAAATGATGCATAGAACAACATACACAAACGTTAACAGGCAAGGAATATTTCCGTTAATTTCATGGAAGGTACTGTATACGTATTCTTTCTAAATGTAACTCACCAGGTTCGTTGATAAAGTAGAGATAGTCCTCGTCTTTAGACTTCCTCCTGACAAATCGTATACACGTGTGCTCCTCTATATGTGCCATGGCTTTCTTGATAACGTTCTCAGTATTCTTGGCTGGGAACACATGAAGTCAAGAGTTAGATTACACACAAATTAGCATAGCATGCACAGCCGATTTGTGCGCTATTCCGAATGGATTTACTTGCTACTATTTAAGCGTTTACATGAAGAGTTAGAATAGCCCAATTGAGGTAAATTGACAACAGACCGTATTTCAGCTGTTACATGTGATCATTTGTCATACTCTCGTCGCTGTTTTGGTTTTAATCTCTGTATTGTAAGACTTTTATTATGTTACATTCTACACAGAACAAACTTTGGACAACATGTTACAGAACAAACCCGCAGAAATATCAAGATGTTTTAAACCTAACTGTCTAAACATATCAATATTATGGCTTACGGTATTACAATACTTCTTGGGCCATCGTTGGCAGGGGCATGTAGCAGATTTATCCGAAAGATAGCCAGCCCTTGACCTTGTGCCATCAGGGGGGTTGCGTGTTGGAGGTCCAGTTCACGTCCTGGCCCAGTTCGTTAGTATGGTGTGTGTGTGTATATATATATATATATACACACACACCACACACACACACACACACACACACACACCCTGGATTACCTATCTCGCCCACCCATAAACCTGGTTACTATTATATAAGTGAACCACTTGTTAGAACGATACAAAAAGAGCATCAAACATAACGGATCTCCGCATAATTTCGTGACGTTTTGCAAATCAGATAGTACTCACGCATGTCCTTGTCGATGACGTATGGAACCTTCCCCTTTGGCCAAAGCCGCGATTTACGCCGAACAGCGGCACGTTTTGTCCGACGTCGACGCTGAGATGTCTGACCGACGTTGTCAAACATCTGGAACCTTAGCTCGTCGTCCAGGACAATGTCCCGTTAAAAATGGCGAGCTGTCATGTGTACCTGCAAGAAAATTAATGTGTTATGATAAAATATTATATATATTATACAAATAAGATCCTCATAACAAGGGTTTTATTTCTTATATAAGTTTCAGTTCAAAAACAGAAGCAAAGATAAACAGCGAAGGAACATTTGCGAGTTCTTAATCAGTGTTACTGTGGATAGAAACCTCCATATCGTATATGACATGAAATGTAAAATATTTATCTACTTTCGAAAAACAATAAATACACCAAATGTAATGCTATTTTACGTCGCCAAGAGCTGGACAAAGTGCAATACCACGTTACACAAAACTGTTTCAGTAATGTGGACGTCGTCGATTGATGGCATTCCTTAAATTACTTTACGGTATTTCTTAAATTACTTTATGATATTTCCTAAGATACTTTACGGTATTTCTTACATTAGTTTACGGTATTTCTGGAATTACTTTATGGTATTTCTTAAATTATAACCATCAGATATTCTAGAGCTGAAGTCTAAATTATAACGATCATGAAAAGAAGGATTCTAAACTATATATATCAAAAAGAACATAGTACCAGGGCTCTAAATATAACCGTCCAAAAGTTAAGTTATAACCATCCAAAATTTAAGTTCTAACCATCAAGAGTAGCTGGGTGCTAAATTATAACAAAGAAGAACGGGTTCTCAATTATAACCACCAAGAAGAGAAAACATTTTACTCTTGTTAAATGGTAATACACCTACCTTAGGACGCAGTTAATAGTGTAAAAAAAACAGTACTTAATGAAAGGACAAGTGACTGGCTGCCATTCAATACCGTTGGGTCTTTGTTGTTATGAACGTTAACAAGTGATCGTGTTTGTAGTTACAAAAAGTTAGCACAACACTCAATCAGCAAACTTGTTTAGACTGTGCACTGACTCTATAGTTATTACCAAGAGTATGCCTGAAGCACAACTCTTATTGCAGGTAATGTGTGGCGATCATGTTAGTTCAGAACGAAGTATCTATAACCAAAAAAAACCCAATGATGTGGACAATGTTAAAACCAGACACAGGTTAACGATTGAACACTCATGACCATCCCCCGTTATTAGTGGATCATGTTAGAGTCACACACATGATCGCAACAAACATGACCAACCCACGGGATCTGTGTCTCTCTCAGTCTCGGTGCCACGGAGGTAATTATTAAGGGATCGGGATAACCCACCTGCTACCCGGGGTTTGTGGGCTTTCGACTCTTCGTGCCAGGCGCACAATGACGGGGGACAGACATCTGAAAAACATAGCCAGGTATTTAAAGTACACTTTAGAATAAGATATTTGAGAGTCCAGAGACGCAAATAAGAGAAAAGGCTTGCAAGAGACCCACACCTCTCTCCCATACCCCTCCCTAACCACAGGTTGTTACATGAGCCTGTGATTGCACTTTCACGAGGGTGCTAGTGTGTAAAGTTTGCGGATGTTTACAAGATGAATCTGTGTAGTGATTGTAGTAGGTGTATATAGTTCGTATATTATAGCATGCATTTGTGAAAACATGCGTTGGTGCCATATGGTTGGCATATGCTCCCTAAAAAGCTGGGTTAGGTTTATTATCACGAGTCTTGGTACATGTTGACACTGAGCCGGAAGAGTAATTATAGGTGACCTGGGTAGATGTACTCGAAATACACTTTAACAATATCTATATATTATGTCACGTTAAGAATGCGTTGTGTACTTATGCGAATTTAAAATCGGAGTTCAACTTTCAAAACCAAATTGACATTATCGTTGCACGCTGGTGCATGCGTGTTGGATTTAAACAGGCCTATACGTTAGTTGTTAAATGGTTACCCAGGCACGAAGTTTACACCATCACCGTTAGAGAACCAATGTGACCCAATGGTGTCGGATTAGAGACTTTATTTAGAGTGTCACAGTCAAACCGGATGTAAACGTTCCATCACTCTGAAATCGCATTAGAATCGGGTGTGAGTTTTACGTAAAGTACTACACAGTACGGAATCAACATCATTCTGGTAAGATCACAAAGCGATCTTACCCTTAAGTCTAACTTCAATCATTTACTTTATGTTTCTTTCCGTTTACCTAATATTTGTTGTACAATATCCTACCCAAAAATTACCTTTTCAAGCAAAATTTTGACCTTGTAATATGAGACACAACATTTTTAAAGTGATTTGAAATTTAAACTTAAGTCTAAGATCGCTTCGTGATCCCGAGGCCGGACGTTTATTTCTATACGTCAGGCCTCGGTATTATGGTAAAACGTCGTTACGAATTCTTATCTAAATGTTGTATTATCCTTTTGTGGAATTGGAATCTGATGTCATCTTCACATTATACATTGCTTTAGAAGCACGTGTAAACGCTGTGCCATCATTAGCGCCTATTACATTTTAGTCGGTACTCGAGAAGTAAATATACAGATATGACAGTGTTAGAAGAAACCGGAGTGTTCATAGTAAACCCCTGCCCTTCACCTGAATCCTAACCGATATCCCCACTTAAAACGACTCAGCCGACGTAAACAGAGCATGATTCGAACCTGTGACTTGGTTGGCCAATAGCCTTAGAGTTGTAGGGAGTCAACGTTGTAATATACAATGTTGTAACAGTGCAACACGCTGACATGTGCATTGCCATTGACGTTACAATCACGTTAGTCAGTGATAGCTTTTTGGAGCCGTCAAAAGAAGTTGCCTTTCCACAATGTTTCGCTTTATCATCGATCATATGACAGATTCAACCATGTGAACCGTTGTGGCATCAGTATACTTTTAACGTGGAGAAATGGACCAAAACGTGATTTTCTTAAGAGTTTCGAGAGCTGGGATGAAAGGTACATACACTAGTATGCAGCTGGTCTGAGGAATGTAGTGGGAAAGGCCATGCGGAGGTTGGATTCGGAGATGAACTACATATGAAGAAGGCCTGGGCGTTTTACCTACCAATGCATGCATGCCTATAAATGTCCCTGTAAGCCATTTCTCTCAGATAACCTATAAGACTAGACGTTTAAATATTAGCTAACGTGCCTACTACAATAGCCACAGTCAACCTACATACTCGAGTATTCAGGGTCACGACATTTTCACAACAGGTACCAACTCTACGATTTTGCGATCGCCAACACGATAATCGGCCTATTAAAAATCGCACAAAAACTATCTGATTTATTGGTATGCTCAACAGGTATTGAGCTAACCGCCACTGTCTCACCTGTGTTTATTTCCCATGGGTCTCTGTGCGTCAGCGCCCGGAGTGTCCGATGGTGGTCAGGTAGGTTCAAGTAGAGTCGTATAATTCTGGTCTGACGCCCATCACATAGCCAGGCAAACAGCAGGCAGAAGGTATACAACCAGGCATGGTGGTGGTGAGTTGTAGAGTAAATTACTCTCATATTACTCAACTATTTGGTGACTGACCACAGCTTAAATGTGATCACCGACGTGGCAGCTTACCTGTACTGAAAGCTAGACCAGGCCGTAAAAAGCCCCTATGCAATCTGTCACAGAGGTATGAGAAATTTCCTAGTCAGTCACTAACACACACGTGACTTGTGCGTCACACTTAACTTAGTTTTGAAAACTTATTTCTCACGTCACGATTTTTGGCATACATCAAATCTCCAGGAGTCAAATATTCCTAACAAATACTTACGTCACACAAGTTTGTTACGTCACATGTACTTCACTTTATTGAGGAGGGAAATGACGATCCACAGCTGATCACCATACAACTAAACTTGTACCACACTTTCTAATTTTGTACCACTCTTTCGTGTTAGCTGTAAAATGCACATCGCTTCCATCACAGGCTATTTTGCCAATGTCAAATCTTTCCATGAGTCAGAATTTCACTTGGTATCTTCCCAAACACGACGATTAACGTTCCCATTCATTAAAGGTGCTATGGTTTGTGAAGAAGTCTAAATCATCTTTCATAAACCACGTTCAGACCCACGTATTGGTCGTCAAGTGCGGCTTTTTTAGGTCGTTTATTATGCATTGTTAGCATCCATGCTCGTGAAAAGGTCCAATCTCTAATCCATCCATCCAAGAATTTAATACTAGTATGCAGTATTTCTGAAAGTCTCGACCCTTTATGAGAATATGCAAGCCCGCGCCTTGTGGATAATGCTGTCGTCTGCTTCAGTGAAAACTTGATTCCTCGCGTGTGGTGGTAAATTGCGCCGTTGTTCAGGAGCGTCGGTTCCTTAAATGTCTCCTCGCTCACCCACGCCACGTTCCACTAAAAAGCCCACCTCTACCCACACACAAGCAGACCCAGGGGGAAAAGATCCGCATATCGCCTGTGCAAAAGTCGACACGCTCTTTGAGCAAGTTTTCACAATTAGTTGACAAGTTTTCTGTGAATGGTCGAGTCGGAACGTGGGTGCAGTTCCAACCACACACTTTAACCTACCGTGCCAGGGGAACTCCGTGAAATGAGGAACAATGAACCTGTCATAGTTCACGACAATGTTTACATTTAATCTATCCTTTTGTCCCGCAGTATTTAAACGGACCTGTTTTCCGTATTACTAAGAGGAATTAATGACAGGAAATACAGGAAATCGTTTAAATATTTAATGACATAGCATTAATAGACATTACAGGACAACACACTTTCGTCTACAACCGTAAAATACTGATTTTTTCCCTTTATAGTTGATCTATTTTTAGAAACAAACCGGAATCAACTTTTTTTTTTCCAAAAAAAAAAGACAGGAAAGTAAGTTTCACCCCGTGTGCTATTCCGTAATAAATTATAATCGTTTTAAAGGGTTTTTCATTATACAGTGACCAAAATGAATGCAACTTAATATTTTAGCTAATAACATTGCCAATGTATAAGGTTTTGACATTTATTTTTTCAGATTCTGCTAAAGGAAGATATTGCAAAAAGGTTCGGCATAGTTGTTTCCGAAACCGTTAGCTCCCGTACCTATTTAGAGGCCAAATCATTTCAATGCACGAAACAAAAATTCCGATGGCAATTCAGTTTTAACCGTTTCATTCTTTGTGCTTCCCTCTCATCCAAGTGCCATCTACTTTAAACTCTTCATGTTTAGAACTCGTATTAAATACAGATCCATTTACTCTGAACTTTTTGACCGGCCTGTTTATCTGGCAATTGTACACGTAGCCGTTAAAATCGAACTGTGTGCCATATTTGACTTACACGATTTGATTTCAAAACAGGTCTGACGGAAAGACTTTTGATCTTTTCTTGAGGCATTCTTTTACAACTATTAATGCCGAACCTTTGTGTTGGTTCCATCTCTAGCCGAATCTGAAAACTGAAAGTTATAGCAATGTTATTTACGAGTTAAGGTTGCCCTCGTCAAGGGCCAGCTCATACACTCGCCATACGCTATACGCTATTAGGTATTTACTCTCGTGAAAGAGACGACCGCTTTGCGTGTTTAGGCAAAGCACACAGAGTATGCTTGGATGAGTTTGTAGTGTTGGAAATGTTTGTGTATACTTACAAGATCTCACATGGATTTATAAAGCGCTTTGTTTGTGTTTGAGGTCAGGTCTCCTGTCAACTCCGATATTTACCCCCCAGCATTAAGCTTGATTTACTAATGCCGATCGATTAATAATAGTATCGGTAAATAAACTACCCAATACTTAACAGACTTGATAATATAAGCGCACGGAAGGGGAGAATACTCTAAACAGCATTCCATTGGCTTACCGGATTTTAATGTTACTGGAGTGAAATAACTGTAACATTAGTATCAATGAAACTTGAAAATGAGTGAATTTTACATTCCAACATTCTAAAATTGTGTTGCCTTGTGAAGGGAGCCTTTCGGAGGGAGTGCTTTACAGAACTTTGGTAATACGAATTTCTGACACTTTATGTCAGCATAAAATGCGACTGTCAAAAACACTGGTCACGTGTGAAGAAAGTCCGACAGTGTGATCCAGGTACTCTCACGGGAAAAACGTCGATGCGTCTACCAAAAATAATGTGCACAAATGTGCTCAGTCATTCGTATTAACACACACAAAACACACGAGTGTTGAAATCTAACACAACAACTTGTATTGTTTTCATTCAACACAGCAATGTGTTACCGCAACAAAAACATTTGTTTAATAAATGTAAAGGACACGTGTTTGTGTTACACAATTATAAAACACAAACTTGTGTTGAACCAAAATGAGGCAGCTTGTGTTGTGTTAATTCAACACAAGATAGAGTTGTTCAAATATGACACAAGACTTTTTGTAGGAAAGAGCACAGTTTTGTATCCATATAACACAAGTGTTTTTTGTGTGCACCTGATCTCACTGCCTGTGGGGCCGTATTAACTGTAGACGCGGTCAACGGCTCTAATAGGGCTCTTTGTGAAGTCTATAACGGTCGTAGAAAATAGGTTGTCTTCCGCCAGTATGTTGTGCATGCCTGTACGTCACATTCCGGGTTCCTTCACAGAGAAAACTTACTACGAAAAAGGGACGTGAAAAAATGCTTGAGTATGGCCTTAAACAATGAAATCAAAGCAAAAACATCAGTCGAGTAAACGGCCGGCATATTTCGCCAGCTCGGCTGCGTCCTCAAATCAGGAGGTTTTTCAGGTATCTAATGATGTGCGGTGATTACCGCTTTCCTCTACTCGACTACAAAAGTTAATTGAAATACAGTACGGTCGACCATTATGTTTTCAATGATTTTTAATTATTTTTCGGTTTCCGCCACCATAACGCTGGTCGCCATCGCATAAGTGAAATATTCTTGAGTACAGCGTAAAATCCAAATCAAATGAAGAAGTGAATAATCACTTTTCTAAAATAATATTTGAGACTATTGGCTCTCAGATGTAATGCTACATCTTTAGTTTATTTATTCATTGTTTATGGAGTGTGTGTCATTTCCTTACATGGTGTATAGTAGCACTGGTGGTTTGTGTTGCGTTCAAATGTTTTAGTGCGTCATTTCGCATTGTTACATCCCCGACACATAAATTCGTATTTTCAACGCACCATTTTACAATCATGTTAACAAGGTCCTGACATTCTATAATTCTGTAATTCAGAAATTTAATTTGCATCTCGAATCCAGATTTGACAGGAGAATTTAGTAGGGTCTTAAAGATGGATTTTCGGAGACATTTCAGTAATGTCTAGACTTCACAGGTCTGGAGATTTATATGTTGTCTTGAATGCCCTAATGGACAGTAATGCCCCGAGGCTGGATTTGATAGGAGACTTCAGTTATGTCCTGAAGCTGTGTTTGACAGGAGATTTCAGTAATGTCCTGAAGCTGGATTTGACAGGAGACTTCAGTAATGTCTTGAAACTGTATTTAACAGGAGATTTCAGTAATGTCCTGAAGCTGGATTTGACAGGAGACTTCAGTAGTTATCTTGAAACTGGATTTGACAGGAGACTTCAGTAATGTCCTGAAGGTGGATTTGACAGGAGACTTCAGTAGTTATCTTGAAACTGGATTTGACAGGAGACTTCAGTAATGCCCTCAAGCGGGATTTGTCTGGGGATTTCCTGAATTTGTTTATTTAATTGCTTTCTTTTTTACGCCGTACTAAAGAATATTTTACATACACGACGGCGGTCAGCATTATGGTGGAAAGAAACCAGCGAGATCGCAGAAAACCTACGACCTCCTGCTGGTTCCTGACAGACTTCCTACGTACGATCGGAGATGAAGACAGCATGAGCTGGATTTGAACTCAAAGGGATTTTCATCGGTGAGACGCTCCTGGGCTGTTGTGCTGTGCTAGCACGCTAACCTCTACGTCACGAGTTAGTTAGATTTGCCAGGAGCTTTCAGCAAGTTCTTAAGGCTAAATTTAACAGTAAATTTCTGAATTGACTTGAAACTAGATTTGACCATGTAAAGATTTCAATAATATGTGGAGACGGATACTAAAACCAGAAGGCTCAGTCTTGATAATAAGGTGGAGAAAATAATTACGTAAAGTTCAGATGAACGTATGTGGAAAGTTAAAGAGAAAAAGACATTTGAAAACAATTTTGAACATATTTATATTTTAATATATTCATAAATATTATCATGATTCAGATTAAATGCACTTGTCTGGATAAAAATAACATATTTACATCAAATAAATGTATTAGACATGCATCACATTCTTATTTTGAACATTATTACGCAAATACGTTATATACCAAGAGGTGGACCCAAATACCCACCATACAAAAATATTTTCAAATGCTCTTTTCTCTAGAAAGAAAAAATCTGAAAAAAATTTTAAAGACCATATTTGTAAATAAGTTTTCACAGTCTTTCATCTGATTTTGGCAAGTTTTTATGTTTTCTTCTCCTTTAAGTGAAATGGAGCGGATAATTCATCTTAAGTAATCAATGCTTGACTTCGAATATCTCAATTCCCAGATACCCTTCCCATACAGAATTCACACCTGCTTCGAGTAGGGTAAGAGATAGGGCATTCCCAGATGGTGGCGTTAAGTTGTATATCCTGGCCTGAATGCCACGTCCGCCCACCCTCAGCAGCCTATAGCCCGACCCCTGGGGAGATCTACAATCATGTGGCTTACCTCACTACCGACTCTCCAGACTCTGGCGTTACCACAAGACTAAGGATAACAAACACGTGAGAACAAAAAGATGATCCAAATGTTGTCTACCGGGTCACCTTACCTGCTCCAACGGGAAATAAATAAACTGTGTATTAAAAGGAAGGATATATATAATACCGGAATTGTGGGTTACCGTTGTCCTAATGCTGTTTCTCAGCAAGCATGTACCACACATGCCCTGCAGGGCAGATCATCTTGGCTTGTGTTATACAACTAATTCAGGATTTCCAGAGAACTAACTTACAAGATATCAAAGTATATCATCAACGTTTTTACTCCAGCAACGTTTGATCCCGGTCCCAGCATTGTCGGTCATTGATTATAAAATGTTCACGAAATACAATGTTAATGAATGAAGTTCGCAATGAATTTTGAATTCATATGCTCCGAGGTTCACAGACTTTCACAGACGTTTCCACACAGTATTATAACTGTGTGGCACGGTTCCTCTTTCCTGTAGGTCAGATGTCAGCCTAGTGTCCGTCGATAATGGCAAACATGACAGAGTCAGGGGAAACCACTGTAACCAGTTTATCTGCGGAGGAAACATGACAGAGTCAGGGAAACCATTTCAACCAGCTTATCCGCGGAGGAAACATGACATAGTCGGGGGAAACCACTATCACCAGCTTATCTGCAGAAGAAACATAACAGAGTCAGGGGAAACCACCGTAACTAACTTTTCCGCGGGGGAAACACGACAGAGTCAGGAAAAAACCCTGTAATCAGCTTATACGCGGAGGAAGCTTGACAGAGGAAAGGTGAACCATTGTAACTGGTTTATCCTTGGAGGAAACATGACAGAGTCGGGGGAAACCACTGTGGCTAGCTAATTCGCGGAGGAAATATACAAGTCATGGGAAACCATTGTAACTGCTTTATCCGCGGAGGAGACATGAGAGAGTCGGCGGAAACCACTGTAGCTAGATAACCGGCGGAGGAAACATAAACGTCAGGAGGAACCACTGTAACCAACTTACCCGCGGAGGAAGCTTGACAGAGACAAGGGGAACCATTGTAACTGGTTTATCCTTGGAGGAAACATGACAAAGTCGGGGGAATCCACTGTGACTAGCTAATTCGCGGAGGAAATATACAAGTCATGGGAAACCATTGTTACTGCTTTATCCGTGGAGGAGACACGACAGAGTCGGGGGAAACCACTGTAGCTAGATAACCCGCGGAGGAAACATAAACGTCAGGGGAAACCACGGTAACTAGCTTATCTGCGGAGGAAACATGAAGGTTAGAGGAACATGACACAGTCTCGGGAAATCACTGTAACTAGTTTATCTGTGGAGGAGACACAACCTGAGTCAGGGAAAATCGATGTAATTAACTTGTCCGCTGTTGAAACATGGTAGATTCAGAGAAAACCAATGTAACTAGGGTGAAGTACATTTATTTGGTGAAGTGTTGCATTCGAATCCACATTTCCTACCTATTTGTTCCAGAATTTGTGGTGAGGAACGTTTCTGACTACACCAGAAAAATGTTCTAAGAAATGAAATTTTTTCAGAAAGATACAAAACAACGCATGCGCATTGGATGATTGAAATCATTAAAGAAGTAACATAAATTATTATTTCACAGATTAAAACGGCGGTCCTGATAAAATTCACATTAAGGATCATATTACTTTAGAGATGTTTGTGACACATTTTCGCTACTTTTAAGGCGATAGTATACTATAGATCTCAGTCCGGTAAAATACTACAGATTCTCCCAAAATCGTGTTTTCTTTACAAAATATAAATAAACATAAGTCCGTGTGAACTAAACCAAAGTGTTGTTATTGACATATGGTGACTCATACTTTCAAGTATAGCAATTCGAATATAAAATTCACATAAATTAAATACTACATCTATATATCAATAAAATCAATCCTCTGTTATACTTATAAGGTAGAATGGCACAACCGATATCAAAATCTACACCTAAACCAGTTTGATAACATTGTAGACTAGACCTCGCAGATTGATTTAACAGCAATGGACGGTGCTACGACAGGGCATGTAGATCAAATATCCTTATATCTTCAAATATATGGATAAGATGAAAAAATCGAAAACTTAATGTCCCTGAGACATACCACTATACATATAATACACTGTGCCTGCATGATTATTACGTAACTTGCAACGCATAATACATTTACTTACGGGCAAATTTAAACTTATTTTATTGCATCGTTGTAGCATAATGCTGCGCAACCGATTTTATGATACACACATATATATACAGCCATCGGTGGCAACACGAGCAAAAAAGAACACATTTTTGTAACTTTTTGTAACTTGTACAAGTCTTGAAGATTTGTTGACTGCTGAGGATTTAATGACATACAGCCAGCTACAAATAAGTCATATTTATCGAGCACCAAATTAATATCCCAAATAAAGCACCACGAAAATGTTCTTGAAATCAGCTTACATAATCTCAAATGGAGAGGCCGAGGGATGTACGAGTTTAAACGTAACCGCCCATACACATGAAACAGAAACCAAGCGTTATACGTGAAACTACAGATACGTACAAATATTTCATTCAGCAGAAACTACATCAGCACTAATCTGTGTGTCAAAAGCTCCGTGTGTCAAAAGCACTATGGAAATATTACGTTTATGGTAGGCACACTAACAACTGAGATACATAGACAATTCATAAACAGACGTCCAGCGTCTTATTCATCTGTTTGCGTTTTCTCTTCAATATTGTACACATCTTCAACTGAATCATTTTGCAGAAAAAATATTATCAACATCGAATATGGAATCCCAATGTAAATTTCGGTAAAACCCTTGATCCAGCGAGTTGAAAACCTGCCAAAGAATCTGGTCAGAATTTTACATTTTCAGAACTTGTATATATCCGTCGTTTCACAGAAGAGTTAATACATACAAGCACTATTGGGTAAGATCATTTAATATTATAATTTCAGCATGTCGTGGACAGCGAACAACCGGATGATTGTTACGAAAAATGCTGCCAGACAACAAGTTAAACCATTGTCTCTGTCCATCTACCATAACTGTTTAAAGTCCAAACTATTCCAGTATGTTGAACGATATCTGACAACAGGCCTATATATATTAATGACGGAGAAAGTTTAGTTTTTCTTGGAGGCGGTAGGTAGGGAGGCGCAGGCAGATGGATCACGTGACCCCGGATCTTCAGTTTCTCGTCTCGTAGAGCCGGGAGAACTGATGTCCGTCTTGGATTTGGACTTGACTTTTTTGGCCTTGTCTTTCTTTGGTTTCGATGATTCCCCGTCGTGCTGAATTGAAAATATTCGTTGTCTCATGTAAACGAACGGCCTTGCTCTTTTCGGACTCTTTGGGGACTTTTCTTCAGGTTTATATTTGGGTGTAGGTTTTGGTGAAGCTATCGGTGAGGGCCTTTGTGGTTCTGGACTTGGCGAAGCAGAAAATTTCTTCTTCCTTGGAAGAAGTTTTTGCATAAAGCTCATGGCAGATTTGCGCTGGGATTTAACTGGATCCGCAGCCGACTGAACAGATGATGTTGAAGATGAAGAGTAAGATGGCGATAGAGGTTTCTTCGCTAGCTGATGTTGAGGCACTATATCAGAGGACACCGTCCCTGAGGATGAGGTTTCTACAGATGAACATGACACCGTGGAACAACCGGAGCAGGAGGATGGTGTCCTAGTCTCCGAAATTGCGGGTAGGGACGGGAGCTGACCAGAGCTCCTTCTATCCGCAGCTAGAGGTGGTATTTGTGCTGGCATCGTTTCCTGAGCCTTGACAGGTGCGGGGATTTTGGTGGGTACAGCGCGGGTGGGTGATCTGGGCATCTTGCCTTTCTGTGTGGGGACGGTGGCGATCCGCCCTGGTGCTGAGTTGTAACGTAACAGAGGCAAACGGCTAGGAGTCATGGCCTGTCGCCCCATCCTCACACCTGTCAATTGCTCCCTCTCGGGAAACTGCCGGGGTAAACTCCTGCTCTTGTAGTGTTCCTCTTCAATGGCTGCCAGTCTGTCCCCAGATTTGGCTCTGAGAGTTGTGATAGGTTGGAGTTTTCGAGTGGCATCTGACTTCGTCTTTTGCAGAGCTATCTGAGTCTGCAGGAGCAGGTCCTGCACTTGTTTTTGTCGTTCGTCTTCGGTCAGACTCCGGGAAGAAGACGAGTGCTCATCTCCTGGTGAAGACGCTTTGTTCTCCAGGACCTCTCTTGGTTTTATTAACATGTCTTCCAGATCTGGCAACTTGCGTCGTGCCAACTGAGAGCGGGAACCAAAGGGACTTTCGTTAGGAACTTTCTGTGTGGGACTATGTAGTCTTTCAGACACGTTCTTCAGCTTGACTATACACTCCGCCATCTTCTCGTCGAGAAACATGGAGTCTGTCGACACGCAGCTATCTCTCAAGTTGCTGGGTACCGTCATGGTATCTTTGTCCTCCTGGGCTAGGCTATCCGTGCTGACTCCCATCTCACTCGTACTGATCTGCGGAAGGTCCCATCTGCTCATGCGCCGAGCGGTGTTCGTAGATTTGTCGGTTCTGGCCACATAATGTGTCATGGTAGATTTGGAGAGAAGATGCCGGGGAGGTGTGCTTGTTTCCCGACACATTGTTCGTACAGGGCGAGTGTTGGTACTGGCATCTATCATACAAAGAGCCGGACTTCCATCACTGGATGGTGAAGGCAGCAACTGTGAGGGGTCAGGGAAGTTTTGTTCGTCTGGAGAAATTGTTAGGTAAGTTTGAGTACTACAATCATACAGGCTTATTTGTTCTGTGCTCATTTCTTGGTCCAACATTTCTATTCGATCCGTTTCCATAGATACATCTGAAAGCGACGTTGCCGAGGAGACCGTTTCCAAGGTAACATTTGGAACGAAGAAGAGTTCATCGATATTATCCAATTCACTTAACAGTCCCATGTAGACTAGAGATTCGGTAGATGTGGCTTTTTCCTCGTAAGACAAATCGTCATTTTCGTAAGGCCAGTCATAAGAATTAACTTCCCCGTACATGGCGCCTGGAGTTTGAGTGGAGACAGTCAGTGATTCGTCTGTTGGTAGTATAGACATGGCCATGGTACTCTGGTCACATGTCATGATGGGTGAGTACATAGTGCCCCGCTCTACGGTGGGGACTGGGATACTGATCTCCTGGTACGGCTCGCTTGGAGGGCCGGGGAAATAGGTTAGTAATAATTCCGGTAAACTTCGAGTGAGGACTGGCTGGAATTCCACCTGAAATGCGCCGTCCACTGACCTGGACAGGGAGTCCACACCCGGTGAAGTATTTGTCCGTTTACTGAACATGGTGGGTTTCACCATCATCTCTTTGTCTTTGATGCTAGTTGGATCGGTCATCGTGTCCGCTTCCAAATGGGACTGAAAGTCAATCCAGGTTGTGCTGTCACTGAATGTCAGCTCACTTCCGGTCTGCGCGTCGCTGAACACCATCTTGTCCGTTAGCGTTTCGTTGTCCGTTGTTGTGACGATGGCTTCTGTCTCGCACTCTCTCAACTCTACCTTTGGCGTGTTGGTAAACTGATCTGACATCGCCGTCCTCGGAGTAAACACGCCTTTGTCATTGGTGTGAATAACGTTGGTGGCGGTGCTGGCGTTGGATAACTGCGTGACATCAGTACTGGTCCACCTATCCGACAACGGCAGCTGAGCTGTCAACGTCTCTGTTTCTCGTGTTTTTACTGGAGACATGGCGGTAAAACTGTCCACAGTGACGGGCAGCTGGCCGTCCACGGATGTTCGCACGGGAAACAGCAGAGGTAGAATCGAGTTTTTGTTCGTGCCTGCTTCTGTTGTTTCCTCACACTCATCCGCTGTGTGGAGGGAGGCGTCTGTTGATGTAGATGAGTCCGTCAGGATCGGAACCATTTTCAATTGCTCACTACCGAGTATCTCCGTGCTGCTATCCATGGTCTTGACTGTGGCGGTGGAAGCTTTGTGGGACACAACAACGGATGGAGTATTTGTCGTTTTGCTCCGGGTTGTAATTTGCGGATTGGTCGCCTTTTTGTCGGGTTCCTCGATTTTGTCGGTCAACGTTCCGCGACTGAATTGTCTAACGTAACTCCAGGTAGACTTGTGCTTCACGTCAGCCGCGGCTGTTTGAGTGTCCAAATCACTATGTTGTATAACTGGAGTTGAAGTGGATTTATTCCGAACGGACGATAAAGACCTGTCCACAACTGTTCCAGCATCATTTACGGAAACAGACACGTGAACTGATTTTTCGGATGAACGAATCTTTTCTGTTTCTGTAGACTTGCAAGAATCTGGCCATTTTATTGGATCTGTTCCAAAACTTCGAGTTGTTTTTGCTACACCTGCTGAAGTCTGATCTCTTACATCGGAGTTCTCAGCTAAAGTTACTTCTGATTCACGATCTCCCTTTTTTCTATCAACCACTGGACATTTGCACTTTCTACACACTGCTCCCCTTCCGTATCCGAAACTGTGAGAAAGTGTTTGCCCTTGGGATGGGTCATCGTGTTTATCACTTACAATGTTAACATGTTCTGTCATAATTCCTGAATCTTTTGTAACTGCACGGAGCGTAAGTCTCGCCTCTTCAGTGAGCATAGTTTGGATTCCGCGATTGCTTACTGGCCATTTTGTCCTCGGTAACCCCGCCGGTGCTGTCGGAGTATGGTCGCGGGTCGTGCCATTTGTCATCGGCTGTTTGGAATCCACATGAATTTTTTCTACACAAGACGAATCTATTGTATCATATTTCGCACGATGATCGTGCATGTCTGTCCCTGTCTTAGCTTGGACCCCTCGACTGGTAACGTCCGGGTAGACCTGTATCACTTTATTGAGCATCTCTATTAGCGGTGTATTTACCGCCACGTCGCTGCCCCCTAGGCTTGTCATGCTCTCTTGGTCATAGGTTAAAGTTCTCTCAGTCTGGGACTTGACGGTATGGCAGCTTGGTCTTTCCGTCAGAACCCCTTTGCTCTTCACATCCAGCTCGAGAGCATCGCTGCCCTTGTCCCGAGTTAGCACAGGAATAGTACCCACCTCCTTGTTGGCCGTTTGAATTACCTCTACAGGGTCCGTCTGTAATGACTTAGACCGCTCGGCAAATGGCTGCGCAAGGTTATAACCCATGGTGGTTGACGTATCCTCCATGGAAACCGTGTCGGTTTGCGTATCAGAGCATATAATGTCAGTAGGTAAGCTATCACTATCTCCATCACTCGAGCCATTGATCACAGACAGATATCCCAACTTCACTGAACCAGGGATAAACTTAACTTGCTTGGAAAGATCACTTGGTACTGGAGGAAGTGACGGCTCCATGAGCATGGTTAGCTTCTCTTCTATTTCTTTTTTTAATAGCAACATTTCCAGGTTTTTATCCTTCAGAATGACATCCGTCAAATTACAAGTGCTCTCCAGGTTGCCCAGGCTCTCACGCAGCCAATCTTTATTCTGTAAGAAAGCCATAAATTCACCTCCTCCGAATACGCTCTCCACTTTTTTCAGCAGTTTTTTCTCCATGCCCCGAACTTGTGACGTGTAACTTATCGCCAGATCACGAATGCTTTCCTGAGTTTCTTTTTTTAGCATTTCACACTTGTTAATTGTGCTCAGCAGGTTTTGTACATCTGAGGCGCGACCTCTGCATTTGGCCATCAGATTTTCCAAGGCCGTCTTGTTCTTAGCAAATCCTTCACTGAAGGAGCAGACTTCGTGGTCCCGATGCTCCTGGAACGTACAAAGAATACACACGCAAGTCTCACATGGTTCACAGAAAAACCGAACGATTTCATCTGGGTGAACTTTACATTCAATATCCTTTTCATCCTCTATATCAAACAAACTGTGGTGCTCAGTAACTTTGGTTTTACGATGCAATTCCACGCATGATTTGCACAATAATTTGGAACATTCCACACACTTCGAACATGCCTGGTTCGTTCGTGAACGCATCGTCTGACATATCTCACAAGATGGCGCTTTGACGGAGCGCCGTCTATTGACAACATCCGTCAAATTGGACACGAGAAAATTGTCCGGTAATCTCCGGACGCCCCCGTTAGGAATTTCCGTCTTTTTCCGACAGAGCGGACACGTAATGTAACGACTGTAGAGCGAGAAACGACTGGCTCTCTCTCGCTCTGAGTCAATATGCTGCTGAAGACAATCCGTACAGAAAGTGTGCAAACATGTTAACGTTTTGGGATCTTTGTATGTTTCGTGACAAATTTTGCAGATGAGAAATTGGTCATTTATTTCCTTGATAAATTTTGTCCCGCCCGCCATTGCATTCGTATCTCGACTGTGTCCTAAAATCTCCTTTTCTAGAAGTTTTATTTAAATTATAACATCTAATTACAATAAATGGAATAATCAACAGGTTTGTACCTGTGAATATCTCAAGGATTCAACTAGATATGATAAAATAACGCTCACAGTGAGATAAAGAACACAATAAACAATATGGCGACACAACAGAGGTAGATGTGTTTCCGATTTGGGTAAGGTATCGTCGCCGAACGTTACGAATTGCCTTCAGTCCACTAAGAACGCTCACAGACTGGAGTCAGAAGAGTAAAGAAACTTAAGTACATGTAAATCACGTCATCCTTGATCGTAACATATATCCAGGTGATAATTAGTTATCAAGATGTTCCCATGATCCTGGAATGCGCAGCACCACACGATATCAGACACTCTGCAAAGCATATTGAGCACAACATCTCGGTATTTATGTCAAACTTTCACATAAATCACATTTGCATAAGCCACATCTTCCGCAATAACAATATCTGGTTTTGTCTTTATCCTGAAAACGTTTTATCTCTGAGAACACACTAAAGCCGAATATATCAAATTCGATCCACCGAGAACCTTGTTCGGAATTGTACAGACAACTGGTCTGGAAGCTGAAATGGCCGGCAGTGTTGGTTCTGTTCACGGGGAAGGTACCAACGAAGCGTAATCGCCTGCAGCAAACTATCTAATAAACAGTTTTCACAAGTTCAATGTTTGTCCATGAACAAAATACTGTAATCGTAGATGAAAAGACGTCTTACACACATTTAATACGAGGCGCTACGAGAAGTAAGGAAGTTGTGTGACTCTTTGGGCCTCAGTGATCTGTTAAAGTGATCAGCCTTATCAAGCACAAATATGGCTTTCACTCGTATAGCACTGGTCCATTATTATTTATCGTAAGCATCCAACCCACGATGTCGTTAAATGGAAACAATAAACCCTGACCACAGCGAGAGAAAGTATTTGCGTCCGGAAAAAAAATGCTTGTGAGCGTCGGTCTCCCTTAGGCAACTGGTGGTTGTTCAGGTGTCGATGCTTAAGGTTATAGGTCATGCTATCAATTTATCAGCCCTGCAGGTGAGGTCGTTGGCTCCAGCTTTAGAGGCTCTGGGTGAAGAATACCAGGATGGTTACATCAGTGATGGGCTTTACAAGGTGCAGCTGTGGTAGGTTGACTGAAGGGAAGCAGGGAGCCCGGCCGTATCTGCTGTTCTGATACCCCTAGTCCTTTTCTCAGGCGTGTAAACAAACGGAGTCACAGAACGGAATGCAGTCTCTTATTGATGGGGGTAAGCGGCTTCCTGCTGTCATAGTGGGGAGTCTGGACAGTTTTTTTTTATCACAAGATGACGTCAGCCGGAGGAACAAAACACTCAATATCTCTACATCGAGCAGCGAAAATGTAAACTATAGTCCAGCATATTTACCCACTACTGAAATCATCGGGCAAAATCGTGGGAACTTCGGAGCATTCTTCCTGTTGCCACCCAGTCACTGGCTCTGAAGAAAGGAATAAAGTAAAACATATATAAAATACTAAAACGGAGCACTTGATAGAACAAGCATATTAATTTCATATTTTTTCTGGCTTTAAGCTGAAACTTGGTGTTGTAGAATAATAGTTAGGCACTTGAAAGCAAAAGAAAAGTCTGTAAAAGAAATAAAAAAAATTTGAACAGAGCTTTGACAGTCTGATTGACTGACTGACCGATTCATTTCTCCAATGGCACACAGCGTAGCCTGAAATACACAGTAGCACAGTGGTATGTTTGTATTCCAGATCAGTGACGAATAAATTGGCATTAAAACCACTGCATTTTTTAACTATTGCTGCTTAAGCTATGGCGGTAGATGACATGTAATTTGCTACTATTTAAGCATTTAGATGAACAGCTAGAATAAAACGGTAAGTAAGGTAAATTGACAAGAGGCCGTATTTCACCGGCTACGTGTGACCATTTCTCAGTTTGGTTTTACTGTCCATGCTGTATGTATTTTATTACACTGTTATGGAACAATTACGTTATAACAAGTGGTAATAATAAGTTGAGCTTTGACTCTGTCCTGTTGGGTCATCATTTGATGGATACACTCAAAACATTAATCCGTGAAGTTTAACAGAAAGTGTGTTGTCTGCGATGCTAGAATGCAATCTGTTATTATAACATAATACTGTGTCATATTCCACATAAAAGAGACCTTTAGTTAGAAGTTACAAGTTCAACTTGCAACTTATAACTTCAAGCTAGAATAGGTAAACTAATTGTAGTTTGAAGTTCGACGTTACAAGTTACAATTTGTAACTTCTAGCTAGGTCTAGGTCTTTGATATCCTGTTAGCCTAACAGAATCTTTGATTTATTTATTTATTCGATTGGCGTTTTGCGTCTTACTCAGAGACATTTCATATATATGATGGCGGCCAGCTTTATGGTTGGGGGAAACAGGGCAGAGCCTGGGGGAAAACCCACGACCATCCGCAAGTTGCTGACAGACCTTCCCACGTACAACAGAATCTTTGTGTTGAATTAACAGAAGCGTGTGTTATATTCAACAGAATACTGCAATGGCAGAATACATTCTAGCATCACTCAAACAACAGGCTTTCTGTTAAATATAACAGATTATATATTTTGAGAGTAGCTTTGATTGGTTGAGTGATTAGGTTGCTTCATCTAAAGACTCATTCCGTCAGGGTCTATTGGCATTATTATCGAACAAGTATGCAAGAGATGTCAATCTAGTTTGATAGAGCTGAAAGGACACTCTGCCTGTCCATCAATTAATAGACTGCTTAATAGGGTACCCCTTGCCGCGCAAATGTGACTCGGTCTAAAGCTTAACTGCCTAACTGCCTTCTGGCAATGAATACGTAGTACGTTACTACAGCTAAAGTTTGTTCACAAAACGCCATTACAATGCTCGGAATGAGAATATATTACACAGCTTATCAATGACTTGTTTGGGCGGAAAGGTCCCTCGCCAGTTGACTGACTGATTTGTTTTCTCCAATGATACATAACGTGTCTAAAACCCACTGCATCCCATTGTGTAAGTATTATTGTTTAAACGCCATGACACTTCGTCATGAAGACAGCATATGCCCATGTATAATCTTTATTTATTTAATATATGCTTTACGCCGTATCAAGAATATTTATCTTATACGACGGCGGTTACGATGTACAATGGAATAAGGCTAATTCTTTTCTAAATGTGTAGGCCTATAAGATCTATCAATAACACGAAAAATGAAAAGGTGAGCAGAGATGTCAATGATAGGTATATCTGACACATAGCTGAGTTGGTGGAGGACGGCTGTGCTGTGGTTGCAGTTGTCAGTGCTGTTGTTGTTGGGTAATGGTGTTCTTCATGATATCGGGTAGAACCTACATTTTTTATATGCATTCACGAAAACACGATGTACCGCAGCCAGGGCTGCCAGGGCACGGTTATAAGTAGCACTCCAATATCATGAAGTATTTGGGTTTTTTTACATACCTTTTGTAATATTTGCCAAGAAATGTTGAGTTAATCATCTACTAGAAGGTCCACCTAGTTTTATGACTTAAATCCTATATTTCATCAGAGCAATTATACCTATATGCAAGCAATGGTAATAACGATCGAAATCAGTGATATAAAACATTGCCAAACATTGCCATTGCAATGACCATATTGGCCTGACTGGTGTCATCGGGCCATGCTACTGGTGAAAAACAATAATCATCACTGGGTTCTATATAATTCTGCTTTTGTGTACGAGGAGTCTCATGTTTTATTGCGCCTGTTTATCCAACGTTTACATTCACTAGGATTACTGCCGTAATGGCAAGGCAACACCAGTCTACACATGTGCTAAGTTTTGACTGGGAAAGTCTTCATGTTCAGCAGCTAATGAGCTGCTTCGCTATTGCCCAGTTCTTCAGTTAAACACACCTGACCACCCATAAACAGGGGTTACGGTCATAAATACGTCCCTGGCTCATCGGCTGTCCGCTGGTTTTATGATACGTTAATGTAGATTAGTGATAGCTACGGAGCCTGTCGAAATAGCCGACGTTTTCGCACGTGTAGTTTGGATAATTTCGTCCTCTCGTGTTAAGGAGATCTAGGTCGTTCAGTGTCTGTGAAAGGGCTCTAAACCTCCCAAAGGTTAAAAACTGATAATTTTCCGAGTGTGTGGATCAAGGGTTCCACGCATCCACACACACCGCTTCCGGGCTGTATTCTCTGCACCGTAACTGCACTTCTTTGGTCTGCTTGACTCTGAGTCTTGATCCAATGCATTGGAGAGCGCGCAAACCTCTGAATGTTTAACATTTTGAAATGATTTCATTCATATTCTGGTCTTTACTGTAAGTATGGTGGGAAATTCAGGATTTGCTCTTAAAGTCCTTTTCTCTCTTGTCTGGAATTTTGTGATAATTACAATGTATAACTGTGCCCTCTCAACTGCCATTCGTGTCTGAATTTTCATTGAACTTGCAAATATGATTCTTACTGGCGTGGCACAACCCAATAACGATCTCATTCAGACGATAATTTTGAACAACCTTACATAAAAATAACCAAAAATTCAGAGGAAGAGGGGACAATTCTAGTTTTTTTTTGAAATACCTAGAATCGAGTATATCATGAATACCTTTACCCACGTAAAGCCTAGCGCACACGGACAACATTTGTTGTCAAAAACGAGATTTGTTCATCCAGACAACGAAAAATCCTCGAAATTTACTCGTGTGCGGGTAACCTCAACATGAATTCCTGAGTCTGGAACACTTGGTCTACAAATTCAGCTTGTTTATTTTGGGCAACAAAAAAATCCAGCAACAAATGAACCGGACACAAGATTTCGCTTGTCTGCGGGTAATCTGGATCTTGTGAGATGGTTTGCCGTCTACATCAATCAATCAGCCTACTTTTTGGGGTCACATGACCTTGAACGCACCATGTGACGCTCTTCCGCCGCTGGAATCTTCAAAAATGGGACAACAAATGTTGCTTGTGTGCGGATAACCCATATTCCAGATCATTTTACACTGGTGTCTGAAAATCCAATCTTCGACAACAAATGTAGTCTGTCCTCAATAAGCTTAAGACCACTTCTTTTCCCAGAACGACATCAGCGAGGAAGTATTTTAAACATGCAGTTATAGATCATGAATCGTTACTTCATGGTCTTTTGAAAATATATATCCTTTTCATAAACCAAAAAATAAAAAAAAATTTTTAAGTAATAGAACCAAGTAATACCCCCTCTGTAAGCTAAAATGGACCACATGTGATTTATGTGTTTGTTAAACCATTACCGGCCATGCTGTTCTAGGACGCTAGATGCCCACAGACTCTAGCATATATAATATGTGAAGTTTGTTTAGATTCGTGACAAAGTCTTCATATGCCATGCCTCATGTTTCCACCTACAATGGCACACAGCGTAGCCTGAAATACACAGTAGCACAGTGGTATGTTTGTATTCAGATCAGTGACGAATAAATTGGCATTAAAACCACTGCATTTTTTAACTATTGCTGCTTAAGCTATGGCGGTAGATGACATGTAATTTGCTACTATTTAAGCATTTAGATGAACAGCTAGAATAAAACGGTAAGTAAGGTAAATTGACAAGAGGCCGTATTTCACCGGCTACGTGTGACCATTTCTCAGTTTGGTTTTACTGTCCATGCTGTATGTATTTTATTACACTGTTATGGAACAATTACGTTATAACAAGTGGTAATAATAAGTTGAGCTTTGACTCTGTCCTGTTGGGTCATCATTTGATGGATACACTCAAAACATTAATCCGTGAAGTTTAACAGAAAGTGTGTTGTCTGCGATGCTAGAATGCAATCTGTTATTATAACATAATACTGTGTCATATTCCACATAAAAGAGACCTTTAGTTAGAAGTTACAAGTTCAACTTGCAACTTATAACTTCAAGCTAGAATAGGTAAACTAATTGTAGTTTGAAGTTCGACGTTACAAGTTACAATTTGTAACTTCTAGCTAGGTCTAGGTCTTTGATATCCTGTTAGCCTAACAGAATCTTTGATTTATTTATTTATTCGATTGGCGTTTTGCGTCTTACTCAGAGACATTTCATATATATGATGGCGGCCAGCTTTATGGTTGGGGGAAACAGGGCAGAGCCTGGGGGAAAACCCACGACCATCCGCAAGTTGCTGACAGACCTTCCCACGTACAACAGAATCTTTGTGTTGAATTAACAGAAGCGTGTGTTATATTCAACAGAATACTGCAATGGCAGAATACATTCTAGCATCACTCAAACAACAGGCTTTCTGTTAAATATAACAGATTATATATTTTGAGAGTAGCTTTGATTGGTTGAGTGATTAGGTTGCTTCATCTAAAGACTCATTCCGTCAGGGTCTATTGGCATTATTATCGAACAAGTATGCAAGAGATGTCAATCTAGTTTGATAGAGCTGAAAGGACACTCTGCCTGTCCATCAATTAATAGACTGCTTAATAGGGTACCCCTTGCCGCGCAAATGTGACTCGGTCTAAAGCTTAACTGCCTTCTGGCAATGAATACGTAGTACGTTACTACAGCTAAAGTTTGTTCACAAAACGCCATTACAATGCTCGGAATGAAGAATATATTACACAGCTTATCAATGACTTGGTTTGGGCGGGAAAAGGTCCCTCGCCAGTTGACTGACTGATTTGTTTTCTCCAATGATACATAACGTGTCTAAAACCACTGCATCCCATTGTGTAAGTATTATTGTTTAAACGCCATGGACACTTCGTCATGAAGACAGCATATGCCCATGTATAATCTTTATTTATTTAATATATGCTTTACGCCGTATCAAGAATATTTATCTTATACGACGGCGGTTACGATGTACAATGGAATAAGGCTAATTCTTTTCTAAATGTGTAGGCCTATAAGATCTATCAATAACACGAAAAATGAAAAGGTGAGCAGAGATGTCAATGATAGGTATATCTGACACATAGCTGAGTTGGTGGAGGACGGCTGTGCTGTGGTTGCAGTTGTCAGTGCTGTTGTTGTTGGGTATGGTGTTCTTCATGATATTCGGGTAGAACCTACATTTTTTATATGCATTCACGAAAACACGATGTACCGCAGCCAGGGCTGCCAGGGCACGGTTATAAGTAGCACTCACATATCATGAAGTATTTGGGTTTTTTTACATACCTTTTGTAATATTTGCCAAGAAATGTTGAGTTAATCATCTACTAAGAAGGTCCACCTAGTTTTATGACTTAAATCCTATATTTCATCAGAGCAATTATACCTATATGCAAGCAATGGTAATAACGATCGAAATCAGTGATATAAAACATTGCCAAACATTGCCATTTGCAATGACCATATTGGCCTGACTGGTGTCATCGGGCCATGGCTACTGGTGAAAAACAATAATCATCACTGGTTCTATATAATTCTGCTTTTGTGTACGAGGAGTCTCATGTTTTATTGCGCCTGTTTATCCAACGTTTACATTCACTAGGATTACTGCCGTAATGGCAAGGCAACACCAGTCTACACATGTGCTAAGTTTTGACTGGGAAAGTCTTCATGTTCAGCAAGCTAATGAGCTGCTTCGCTATTGCCCAGTTCTTCAGTTAAACACACCTGACCACCCATAAACAGGGGTTACGGTCATAAATACGTCCCTGGCTCATCGGCTGTCCGCTGGTTTTATGATACGTTAATGTAGATTAGTGATAGCTACGGAGCCTGTCGAAATAGCCGACGTTTTCGCACGGTGTAGTTTGGATAATTTCGTCCTCTCGTGTTAAGGAGATCTAGGTCGTTCCAGTGTCTGTGGAAAGGGCTCTAAACCTCCCAAAGGTTAAAACTGATAATTTTCCGAGTGTGTGGATCAAGGGTTCCACGCATCCACACACACCGCTTCCGGGCTGTATTCTCTGCACCGTAACTGCACTTCTTTGGTCTGCTTGACTCTGAGTCTTGATCCAATGCATTGGAGAGCGCGCAAACCTCTGCATGTTTAACATTTTGAAATGATTCATTCATATTCTGGTCTTTACTGTAAGTATGGTGGGAAATTCAGGATTTGCTCTTTAAAGTCCTTTTCTCTCTTGTCTGGAATTTTGTGATAAATTACAATGTATAACTGTGCCCTCTCAACTGCCATTCGTGTCTGGAATTTTCATTGAACTTGCAAATATGATTCTTACTGGCGTGGCCACAACCCAATAACGATCTCATTCAGACGATAATTTTGAACAACCTTACATAAAAATAACCAAAAATTCAGAGGAAGAGGGGACAATTCTAGTATTTTTTGAAATACCTAGAATCGAGTATATCATGAATACCTTTACCCACGTAAAGCCTAGCGCACACGGACAACATTTGTTGTCAAAAACGAGATTTGTTCATCCAGACAACGAAAAATCCTCGAAATTTACTCGTGTGCGGGTAACCTCAACATGAATTCCTGAGTCTGGAACACTTGGTCTACAAATTCAGCTTGTTTATTTTGGGCAACAAAAAATCCAGCAACAAATGAACCGGACACAAGATTTCGCTTGTCTGCGGGTAATCTGGATCTTGTGAGATGGTTGCCGTCTACATCAATCAATCAGCCTACTTTTTGGGGTCACATGACCTTGAACGCACCATGTGACGCTCTTCCGCCGCTGGAATCTTCAAAAATGGACAACAAATGTTGCTTGTGTGCGGATAACCCATATTCCAGATCATTTTACACTGGTGTCTGAAAATCCAATCTTCGACAACAAATGTAGTCTGTCCTCAATAAGCTTAAGACCACTTCTTTTCCCAGAACGACATCAGCGAGGAAGTATTTTAAACATGCAGTTATAGATCATGAATCGTTACTTCATGGATCTTTTGAAAATATATATCATTTTCATAAACCAAAAAATAAAAAAAAATTTTAAGTAATAGAACCAAGTAATACCCCCTCTGTATAGCTAAAATGGACCACATGTGATTTATGTGTTTGTTAAACCATTACCGGCCATGCTGTTCTAGACGCTAGATGCCCACAGACTCTAGCATATATAATATGTGAAGTTTGTTTAGATTCGTGACAAAGTCTTCATATGCCATGCCTCATGTTTTCCACCTACTTTAAATTAGCCAGTACGTTTTTTTTATCTATTTCTGGCGTGTAATGCTAAGGTTGGGAACATCGTTTTCTAATTTAACGTGACCGGTACCTCACCCTTAATCCCGACCTCATTCGCCCTGAGATAGCCTTACGGTACTGTCTGGTGTAACTGAGTGAAACTGGAACTGACGTGCTCAGCAAAATACACCTATTTAGTCACGCCCACTGTGAGATTGAGCGGTTTTAGTTGGATCTACATAACATATATGCATATAGATAATAATACTGTATACAACTCATGTAGACTGCAATAAACAAAAAGATAGTATGCGCCAAAGTTCTATACATCTGCCTACATACACACACAGAGGTATATCTACCTTTATACACCAAAGTACTGATAATTCCAACCATGTAAGACACATCACAGAAGTGATTTTTCCGGAGGTGGGGACCAGATTAACATAACGTCTACCTGAATAGAGAGGCCATACCTACGTGCCAATCAGAATCGCTGAACAATAAAAAGCCGACTTAAAACAGAAGCAAGAATTTGGTTGGAACAGCAGCGTTTGAGTTGAGAAAAACTATAAAGGTGGTTGGTTGAGATCTAATTCTAAGGACATGTCTTTCTATAAAGAGAGCCTACTTACAGATCCGTGGGATTGTCCTGAATGCCTGCTTATGTTTTGGCTTACGCACATTTTTGTAACAACCTTCTTAGCCTTACAAAACATCGATCGGTTGTGATGTTATTTTAAAAAAATAATCTGTTCAATTTAACAGAAAGTCTGTTGTATGAGTGATGCTAGAATTTATTCTGCTATTTCAGATGATTATTCTGTTAAATATAACACACACATTCTATTAATTCAACATAAAGCTTCTATTAGGGTAACAGAATATTCTGTTCAATATAACACAGTATTATGATATAATAACAGAATTCATTGTAGTATCACTCAGACAACAGACTTTCTGTTAAAATTAATTTTTTGAATGTGCCTCTTTGTGGTACATCGTCCAATAGATTCGAGCTATGTTTGGATCATGTATCGTCAATATAAAATCGTGCAACAGCAGTTACACATAATATTATTACAAAGAAACGGCAAACCAGTAAAGGTTAAATTGCCGTGGTATAGTTCTGCCAGAAGTAGCTGATAGTCAAGTCGTGATAAATCGTAGCAATAGCGTGAAAGCATTGGCCCTTTGCGATTGTCCTTTGCCTTCTGGTATAAAGTCTGGTTTCATACATAATGCAGATTGCAGCAGCGTTTTCCGTTCCTACAGCCATAGCTCTGGAACTTTTCCCTGCGCCCCCCCCCCTTACCCCCCCCCCCCACACACACACTCCCGGCCCCTTACATACCCCACCATCCCAACACCCCTTCTTAAGCGTGCACGTGGTAGCTGTAGGGCACTAAATAGATGGATTATTTGTAGTCATTTTCATCAGGGCGGAGTTAACTGTTAGCCATCATACACTTTATACCCTGTTACCCAAGGCTCAGGGTTACTAATGCCGACTGAAGTCCCATCACTGCCACAGGGGAAGGTCCATACATTGTCTGCTCTGAGCAAGTCCACATTGCATGCCCTAAGCTAACCCGGCTCACTATTTCAGACCTATATACAATTGTTTACGCTAACTAAAGAAGCGATGAGCCAATATAACGTCTGCAAGCAACATATGTGCTCGCGCCACCATACAACAAGGAAGAGCAACTACGGAGCCGGTGGCACACGCTGCATGGATCTGCATATCCGCTGTCATCGTCACCTAGGCTACCTTGTTTTCTAAGAAAGAGTGCCATTCCGTGTATATATGACGCTTGCATGTTAAACGGTGTCAATACAGATGCTGGGTTGGATTGTGAACATGCTTAACAGTTTAAAGATCATGCTGTGCGTATGCGTATCATTAAAAGTGTTAAAATGCATACACATTTCTTAATGTTGAGGGTAATATTTATTCTTCATATCAACATTTCTAAATGTCACCAGTAACATTCCTTCTTCACATATATATGCGTTTCCTGGTGTCTTCAGGCAGCAATACTCTTTCTTCATTTCATACATGGTGTACATTAAAAGTGAGACTCATTCTTCACATAAACATGGCTAAGTGTCCCAATAATATTAATTCCTCACATATGAGTTTCTTGGTGTCCTTAGCTTGAACCCATAAGTAAAACAGTAAAGGTGCAGAAATTCTGTAAATTCATTCTTCACATGTGTCTTTTTAAGTGTTACAGAAAAATGCATTCCGCACAAATTTATATTTATTGGTATTCCAGTGATATTCGCCCTTCAAAAATGTACCCATTTCCTAGTGATCCTACATACTTTGTTAGATATGTATCAATTTAAACCATAGGTAACATATGACACCTTATGAAGACCTAATACAAGCATCAATCTAACGTAGGCCTACACGAAGCTGTAGTTTATACGGCCCGAGTACAGATTTTGCTAACGCGCCAATATTGCAATCCAGTGAAACACATGAATTAAGACTGTATAATTAACAGAATACGAATTAACAGAAATATAGAGAAACTATCCGGATACGTACCTTAGCAGATATAGAGTTTCGCCCTTGTGACTTCCAATGAAGATGCAACGACAACAACAACACAGACAAATCTCGTTTCTCGTGTTCAGTAATGGAATATATAGTTGGACTATAGCGGACGAAAATCTGTAACACCACTAATCCAATAGAATGCTTATCGTCTTCATACAGCAGATGTTGTTGTGGCCCCGCGGACCAGCCTAAGTAAACGATACAAACGTTTCCTTGGGGCTCAACAAAGAAGTGCAGTGGGTACCAAGCTGTTGTGTTAACTCCAAACTGACAGCGCCTAGGACTGTGCGTGAGGCCAGCACACGTACGTTTACTCCTACTTACTTCTCCAGCTTTCCTCCACGCCTAAACCCCCAAACTCTAACCTAATGCCTCAAAGAAATTTGCTTCCCCTGCGCCAACTACCTCTGCTCTTTAAAAATATCTGTCTGTATGTTCTTTGGTTACCGTCAGTGAGTTGTGCGAGGAACCGGGTTCGCGCTAGGGTCAGGTAGGCCGAGCGCCACCACGATCCCACATTACGCTCCCCACCCCACATTACGATAATAACACACTTCATCGAGCACCGTTTCCTGCCAAAAATCAGCGGCCTAAAGGGAGTGGAATAAATTCGTCTTCGCATGCACTGTTGACGTTTGTTTTACCCACAACATAAGCTGGTTTGTTCAATAAATCCGCCTGGTAAGATAATCAACTGTGCTCAAAGAGATTCACCGAAATGAGGTTGGTATTAAGACAGCTGGTAGGTCAGTCAGTGTATACACGCGGATCAGATAGACATAAACATGTATATGTAGGTACCCTTCTTCGGACTGGTGGTCTGGGATGAATATATGAAGGCTATCAAGTTGCTATAATTTAATTATCATATAATCCAACAATTTTAGTATTTCCATCAAACTGTTATGGGTGAGTTTTACAACCATTGCCTTGCAATTTATACGTTTGCATCAAACATAGTTACCAAGTGACTATATAGCTTATAATATATAGTTTATATATATATATATGGTATATAGTTTTCATCAAAGTATCGGTCATTCTTTGCAATTTATAATGAAATTAGGGGGCCTCCGCGGCAGAGGTGGTTAGCACGCCAGCACGGCGCTATAAGAGTTTTGACGTTTGTCCTTCCAGGTCACTTAATTAGTTTGGCCGCAATATTGGATTTCGAGTAAAACCTTCAAATATTTTCTCAAGAACCAATGGACGGATCCTTCTGAAATTTGCTGTGCATATAGAACAATGATAGTTACAATGATAGTTAAGTTTAAAATCCGTTAATATCTTTTGAAGCTCGTCATTGGTTGAATATATGACGTCATGAAGAGGATGAATTTTGATTGTGCTTTTGTTTTTTGCATATGTTTAAATTTCTGAGTTATACATGGAGTCAAAAAACTAGTTTTAGGGTCTTGAAGTTACTTTATTTATTTAATTCTGCAATTTGCAACAAACTGTGTTCCAAGGTATGCACTTTATACGGTAATATATTTGAGCCCCCATTAGTAGTTTTATCTTTGTAGACACGTATAAATGGCATCACCTATTTCACAAGTAGAAATTTAAACCATTCATCCATTTTAAACCATTTGACACTTAAATGCTCGCGAAATGCCTAGTTGACTGTGCATGGTTCCCCAAAACAGACTGTGTATCTTCATTTACAAGGATATAGATGGGTCATTCCTGAACGACTGTCACATTGTCATGTCGCAAAAACTGCTCTGTACTGAAGCGGAAACTGAAAATCATTCTTGCAGACTGCTTGGAAGCCGTGAAACTACAGGCAGCTCTAGTTGTTATACCGGTTAATAAGATGAGCTAGAACAACGTGTGTTTATGGATGAGGCCAGTCCTGAAAAGAAAATGTGGAAGTCATAAAGGTTCTGCCATATCTTCTGGAGCCATCCCCAAACACAAAGCACTTGAATAACTGGGCTGTCATGCCAGTTACAGTATGGCTGGTTATTACACAGAAGGTCATTCACCGTAACGACGTAATAGCCTGGAATCCGGCGAGAAAACGCAATTAACCCCCCCCCCCCCATAGACACGAATCAAAAAGAATAAGGACACAGCTGATTAAAAGTTATATCGATAAATAACTAACTGAGGTATATCAAATGGGGAAATATCAAAACGATTTGATGCTAAGTTCGCACAGTTCTACGTTTGATGAGAACCACTTGTCTTCAACCAAGTCTGTCCGTACGTCATATACGTGTGGGAAAGTTTGTCAGTAATTTACCAAAGGCCGATGGTTTACTGCCGTGGGATTTCAATGGGATTTCCACCCCAATCAAATTAACCGCCATAGAATACATGAAACATTTTAAGTGGAACATTAAACAACAATCAAATAAGTAAGTAAATAAATAAATAAATAGAGAGCGTACAACAAGATTGTTGCAAAATCTAATCTAAATCTGATGTGGTAAATATGCCAGTCTATAGTGTTTACGATAGTTATCACTGAATATTGGCACAGATAACACACTTACGACTCCATGCATGTAATGCGTCTTTCTTGCCTCAGTACCACTGTTTACCAACAAACTTGCAACCCTTGCCAAAAGTTATATTTAGATTATTATTAGCCTGTACCTGCAAACGCCGCACATATAGCGCATACTACAGCATACGATAAACACAGCAGTTGCCAGAGATATCTACTTTGGAAGGGTTTTGTTTGATTCAGGTCCATGACATGTGGTAAATTTATGACATAATTTTTGACGTTCTCCGACGCACTTTTTCCTTAGATAAATCACACAGTACAGAAGAGAAAAAAAAAGAATCGTAAAACAGCGATGATAACTGGTATCAAGTGGCGCATAAAAGGCAATCTAAGGTAAATCAAATAAGGTGTAAAGTGTTAAGCCAACAGCTATACCCTGTATAAGTGCTGTATGAGGCTTGTCAACAACTTGTCAAAAAATGACAAAACTGATAAGGTTATAAAGTTTAAGTTTTTCATATGAAGAGAAACGTTAACCAAAACGAAACTTTCGCGGCACGTAGAAAATACATACATGAACGTTTCAGCAAAAATATTCTTCAGGTTAACAACGATCTTCATACTGTAAATTAAAAAATCTGTGCCTCGTTTGAACGAAGAATTGCCTGTTTGGATGAAGTTTTGGATGACGTTTACCAGCGCAATGTCTAAACATAAAAAAGAAAACAATCCCACTATAAATACTTTATTGTGGATGAAAAAACTCTTTGCTACGTCAGTCACGTAGAAATTCCTCCAGGAAGCTCATGATGCATGTAATTCAGACATTAGACTTTGTTGTTGTCAGTTTAAAAAAAATCCAATAAAAACAAATGGTAATTTTGGAAGGTAGTTGTCATTTATGCACCCACAAACGCTTGATGGCCATGCAATAAGCATTTGTGTCTGCGTGTACCTTTTACATCCTCTGAGAAAGCATTAATAGCCGAACTTTTCTATGGCAGCACCTATGATAGATACAAGAATGTACTACATGCCAAGAATTCCAACCTTTGGCCGTTAAAATGCATGCCTGTACAAATTCTAGAAAATTTCCTTTATTGTCGTACCAAACATTCATCTGTACATGAAACATGTTCCAATATAAGGAAACAAAGATTTTGTATCCTAAAATAAATAGAATTCGTTTATTCTCCGCCGAAAAGTGTCAGTGAATATAAGGTCGTGATTTCTGACTTGATCCTTTCCGCCAGAGAAGATCACGGTGTTTTTCGTGAAGCCTTGCTGACAGGGGTTAGAGGCCGACGACGCTTGCGTGCGGTTTGCGCAGCCCAACGTCAGTTGAACCTCACACGTGGGAAAGTTCGTCAGTAACTTGCCAAAAGGTCAATGGTTTATTCCTCCCGTAAATCTGACCGCCATTCCTGAGTTTGGTTTATCAAATAAGATAAATTCAGCCTGACAGACGCGTGCTGTCCTCTTCAACATTGTACGCACTTATTGGGGATTCTCCAATGTCCTAACTGAATTCCGTTAAAAGGCCTGAAGAGGTGTGTGTGTATATATGATGATTCGATTGTCATCCCATTACTTACCTCGTCATGTAGGCATTTCATACGTAGAACTATACAGACTGTTCGAATAGTTAATTTGAAGATCAACGAAGTTTGTCAAATGTTCAACCATGAGAGAAAAAAAAGCCAGTAGAAGGTATCGATGCACACAGTAATGTTTTTAAAACCTTTTACTAAATCTTTTTCAGAAATGACTCGCCTGAAGAGTTCTATCGGAGCGAAACAAACGCAAAAGCCTTCATGTTTCGTTGAAGAACAGCTTTCTCAAAGTGTATACCATGCGACGCAATACTCTACACTGCAATTTTTTTTCAACCAAACTGTCTTAATGTATCTTTTCTGAAACACGGAGGATAGCGGCTGATCAGCCTTTTTCTAACCTCTTCCTATGCTAAGCATTTCCTTGTCACAAACACACCGCTTTCTATAGTTTCTAAAAATACTGCTGTAAAAATACCAGTGCAGACAGCCACTTGTCTTGTTTTTACAACACAATCTCATGTTCCACGTGCATGTGTGTATGCAGGCTATTCCGCCATATTTTGTGTCAGTTAGCCGATTTCGAAGCCTATTATTGCACATTATGTGCTGTTATTTTCAGTCTCTAAAGCACGATTATTATACATATGCCTGGAACGCATTTAACCCTAAATGATGACCCTATGGGCATATTGTCACGTGTACAGTATCATTGGCAATTGATAAGTTGGAAATGTGTATATAAGATAAAATCTGATTCTTTCTAAAGACACATTATCTCCGTAATTTTTTATGCAGCCAAAGTTTAAAAGTTTTTAGGGGATTCTTTTCTCGTGTCAAATCAATTTACTAATGGGTTGTCAGAAAGAATATCACATTTATTGTTTTCTCATCCGAACGAGTATCGCATTTACTGTTGTTTCGTTAGAACGCATGTCACATTTATTGTTGCCTCGTTAGAACGAGTATCACATTTACTGTCGTCTCGTTCGAACAAGTAAATAGTATCCTAGCAAGTGTCACATTTACTACTGTCTCGTTACAACGAGTATTACATTTACTATTGTCTCGTTATAACGAGTATCGCAGTTACTATTGTCTCGTCAGAACGAATATCACACGACACTTCTTTCAAAGTAACGTTGTTTAACAATGCTTACATTGATTTATTTCATAATTGTTGTTAAGATCACTTGGGCCCACGAAACACTTAATTAAGTCAGATTTAAGTTTAATTGCTGCTTTAAAGCTGTTACTTACTTTAGACATATTTATTATAATAGAGTTTTCATAACTAAAAATAAATTCTGCCTGAAGTCTTAGGCATCTATGTGGTCCTTTGGTCCCTTGTGGCCGTTTTACAAAGCACGTAACTATAACATGGCAGCCGGTATAGTTGCTTGTATGTAACGCCCTTCTTTGATACCTTTACATTTATTGTTATCGGTTTAGGTAAAACAGCTGATTCATTTTTTCAATATTTGTTAATTATAATTATAATCGGATTTTTAAGTCAAAATTTTGAAACATTGCATCTTTTATCTGCGCATGTAAAATCCACATACAAATAAGATAGTGTACTGGCATAGAGACTAAATAGTCGTCATGACTAAGTTAATTGGAGTCTAACGTCTGAAACTAAATATGAGCAATAACCTAATGCAAATATTTTGAAAGGTGGCGTATATTCTCTTCAACTAATTTTACACTTTATATTCAATCTATCTTAAGGTTCCGTTTCCGCTGTCTGGATTTATCTGGACAAATTCCCACGTGTAAAATTAGCGATTTGAGGAAGCGGAGGGTTGTGTAAGTTGGATTTGATTGCCACCTATAACCGGATAGGATTTCCTGGTGATAAGAACGCCATGATGTCCTAAGTGGTTTAGCAGATATCTGGGCTGTGTTAACATGTGTACGGACAGGTCCCTGTGCGGGTAGGGTTAGAGCCAGCTGACGGCAGGGAACAGAGTGAAGAAGTGGAATTCCGCTACTTTGAGATCTCTACAGGCCAACTAGAAAAAAAAAACACCACTTGTACATATGTAAGCCATTATCCAAATTTCCCAACCGTCTGATGCTAACTTCGCTTTTACCCAGAGTTAATCCCCTTCGTAAAAGATGGCTGTTATTTTCACACCAGACGGTATTTCGTTAAGGGAAGGCCGTAGAGAACGGTTGCAGTTTGAGAACAAGCAAACTGGTGCTGCTGAACATCTAAAGGGTGACTCACCACCGTAAATAATCGTATTCCACTTGCCTCTATTTACGTGTAATGCCCTGGAATATGCGTAGAGCGAACACGTGTCAGGGAGGATACCTAAACCTATCTGAGTGTGGTTTAAATAACATTGTGGATGAAAATCAAACCTATTGCGGTGCGTTACAGCCCTCGTCGCCACACAGCGGGCGAATTCTGGCCGACACACACGGCTTTATCTCTAACTACAGCAGGGGCCGTCTATAAATACAGATAAGGGAACATTCAAAACATGTATTTGCTCGCCACCTTCATTATGGGCATTTTGGAACAGAATACTTGGTTGCACTTTTCCAGTGGCTTCCCCACCGAGACTGATTCATAAATACACCGTTGCCACAAGTAACGAAATACTGTTATACCGGCTGTTTTTCTAGTCTTACTTTTTATCCGTCAATCTGCTGTCGTAAATAGTTCTCAGCAGGTTAAATCATTTTGTACACGCAAGTAATTAAAGCCCAGAATATATGTGCCTGCGTCATTTTCTTTTAAAAGTGTGTATATACTGTCTCTGGTAAGCGTGCCAGTGCGGCACAATGACTCAGGAACCTCGCTCTTACCAATGCGATTGCTGTGAGTTCAAGTCCAGCTTATGCTGGCTTCCTCTCTGGTTGAGGGATGGTCTGCCAGTAAAGTAGGGGGTTTTTTGCTCGTCGCAGTCGTATAATTGAAATATTCAGCGTAAAACACCAACCAAGCTAGTAAATAAATAAATAAATGACCACTCGGCCTCTCAGCAATGAGACCACAGGTTCGAACCTAGCTGTCTGCTTTGTCCCAAAATTTTGCAGGTACCTTTCCAAGATCTATAATTTACCCCGAGGTATTTCAGTTTCATCTTCTTGAACATCATATACACTAAGTGGTCAGCTGGACAAATAATTAGATTGATAATATCAGCGCCAAACATGTCCTACGTTGTCTTAAATTTATATTATTCATGCATTTTTGTTAACACAATCTCAAGAAGCGAGTGCCCAAGGTAAAACCTTCGTGTACTGAAATCACACGTAGTGTGATTTGTATTGAGGAGTCAAGCACTTTTATCACTGAACCACGTTCCGCTTCAAAACAAAGCAGGGTGTGTGCATATGTGTACTCAAGCAGGGTGGTGCATATGTGTACTCAAGCAGGGTGGGTGCATATGTGCACTCAAGCAGGGTGGTGCATATGTGTACTCAAGTAGGGTTGGTGCATATGTGTACTCAAGCAAGGCGGTGCATATGTGTTTTCAAGCTGGGGGGATGCTTACGGACACCTCAATGTTAATACAGCGTTAATTTTTTTTAGTGTAGAAAAAAAACACAATGAAGTTTGCAAGGGCATTGTTAAAATTACAGATCACGTTTATAAGCCAAGGGCCATTAAGGTTCCAAGGGAACTGTGAGGATCGCTAGATCACGGCAGACGTGTAACGGATCTGTGAGGATTGATAGATCACGACAAACGTGTAATGGATCTGTGAAAATCGATAGACCACGGCAGCCGTGTAACGGATCTGTGAGAATCGATAGACCACGGCAGCCGTGTAACAGATCTGTGAGGATCGATAAATCACGGCAGCCGTGTAACGCATCTGTGAGGATAGATAGATAACAACAGACGTGTAAGGGATCTGTGAGGATCGATAGATCACGACAGTCCTGTAACGGATCTGCGAGGACAGATAGATCACGACAGACTTGTAACGGATCTGTGAGGATAGACAGATCACGGCAGACGTGTAACGGATCTGTGAGGATAGACAGATCACGGCAGACGTGTAACGGATCTGTGAGGATAGATAGATAACAGACGTGTAACGGATCTGTGAGGATCGATAGATCACGGCAACCGTGTAACGGTGACCGCATTGGTGGGAGGCTCCTGGGTCATTGTGCGTGCAAACCCCATCGATCACGGAGGCCCTTCCATTTCCCTAAACAGCATACCCTAATTTGCCTGGACCATTTCATGGAAAGGCTTTTAGAGTAGCCTCCCTTTGCATGAGCGGTTCTAAAGCATCTGTGCATCATCACTAATCCATAAACTGCTTTTTACGAGTGGTTGTTTTAACTTCAGGAAGTGAAATACATTGTATTCGTACGGCTCGACTTAAGAGCACAGGTCATTTATGTCGCGGTGCAACTGTCCAATTTGCTTATCCAAATCGATCCTCGTATTCCAAGCACTGGAGCACTATGCCTGTATATACCATCAATCAGGAGATTTGAACCACAACAAAGTGGGAAACAGTCCATGACCGTATATTTGACACTTCTTTTACAATCTGTGTTAAATTATTTACGATTCGACAATGTCATTCGTAATGTGCATCCCGACCAGAAGAATTTTTGGAAGGCTAATGATGTACAGGAACTTTTGGGCTTGGGATAATAAGTTCAATGTATCACCTAACGTTAAATGCCACGCTCTAGAATTTCTCACTAATATAACGGAGGTCAGGTTTATATGGGTGGAGGACACCTGAGTGCCTGTAGTAAGCCACGACCACTTGCCAACTAGGCTTACCTGACAAACCTCCTGATTTAAGCCGTACTCCACCCAACGAGAGCAGGATTTGAACACGCGTCCCCATTGTTCTAGGGCTTAATAATCGTAGTAGACTATCAGTTCAACCATCTAAACCAGTAGTCATAACACAATGTGTTAAAATCATAATATATGCCACGATAGTTTATTATATCAAATAATCACTAATAAGGCGTTTGAAACCAGTCAAACAAATAAAATAGATACCGGTATTGTTCCCAGAAATTATTTCCACCAGGTTAAACAACTATAGATTATTACTGTGGAGGTCATCATGATCGAGGTCGACATACTTTTTGTCGCTGTCGAAGTACAGCGTGTCTTTGTTCATGGGTGCTTCGCGTGTTGCCGTGTATAGTTTGATTTAATACTTCCCGCCATGGCACTTCATCGTGTCTCTATGGAGGCTCAGTAATTGCTTCGCTGTGAATTCTTTTGTCGCCATGAATATTCTGCATGTCCCCACTGAGACCCGTCGTGTCGCCGTAAATGCTCGCCGTGTCGCCGTAAATGCTCACCGTGTCGCCGTAAATGCTTGCCGTGTCGCCATATATGCTCATCGTGACGCCGTGAAGGCTCATCGTGTAGCCGTTTTTTGCATGCCAACTGACGCTTTCTCCTTTTGATCTGAACACAAATACCACAAAATGACATATCACCACCATTTGCGGACTTGAACTCTGCTGATTTATTTAGCATCGCGGACAAATCTCAAATATTACCTAAATGTATAAAGGAAATGCGTTCTTCACATATGTGTATGTATGTATGTATATATAAGAAGAAATAACTTTTACTCGATAGTTACCACTTACAATATTTGATTTGGCACTCTTATGCTAGCGGTTGGTAAGAAAATGATTTGGCCACCACTGCACGAGTTGTCCCAATCATCAAGAGAGACGCTATGTCTATAACCATTCCATCGTGAAAATGATCGTGTTGTGTATTAAACAGACTCCACTTTAGGATAGCCGGAGAAAACTTTTTTTCATCCGTCAAACAATCGATAATACATTGAACCTAGAATCTAACAGAAACTATGGTCTTCTGTATAAAATGCCTTTTTTCAAAGTATTAATGATGGCCCTTTATTAGAATATTGATTTTCTTGTGAATGGAACGTATAGGTCTGTAAGATCGCCTTTGTCACCTTAGTATACTCCCGCAGATCTATGACTGATTGGGATAAATTCAACCTGTTTGTCCGGAATGGCAGAGAGTAAATCTATGAAAAGAGAATTATCTCGGGAACGATTCATCTTAAGTACACTCTATTTATGTCTGGTATTTTATTGCTCCTCGGAACATTGTACGGGGATCGTATTAGCTCCTAGGAGAAAATTGTAATGTTCATAGAATCCACATCTGACTCAAATAAAAATGTCTAACGATCAAGTTGTGAGTAATGAAACACCATTGCAGCTATGGATACAATCACTTTTTTACATCTTTCTTGCGTCAGATGACTTGCGTCAATCATTGTAGATAGACCTTCTGGCCTGTCTTCGCGGCTATCATTTTAACCCACTGGGACTGGCGACTTTACGTTACACATCATGACCTGTGGCTACGACCACTATAGCACTGCTTTGGGGGAACTCATTTGGCCCTATGTTCTTTAGTCAACCAAATAGACTGAAAGGCTGCAGACAGACAGATAAGACCGAAAGATAAACAGATAAGGCCCATTCTCTCAGAAAACACGAGTCATATGTGGTCTTCTCAATGGAGCGAGCATATCGCATGTGGAGAGCAGCTATTGGCACTGATCGCCAATTACCATGCCTCACCAAAGGGACCGCCTGTGTATAAATACCTGGGCTTTCATTATGAAACTGGCATTCTCCGTACTTTTCGGCGTGGGAATATATACCTGTTCAAGCGATTGATTGCAAGTTCGACTCGCAGATGGTTTTCATGTTCTTTGGGGATTATTTCAGTCATCAACACGCTGGATAATCCTTAAGACCCAGACTGAGCTGTGTCCGATTCACGTCTTGATTAAAAAGTGTTTTAATTTTATATGGGAATATGTATTCACGTGGTGCGAAGTTCTGTATATTTGCTGTTCAAACTGCCATAGAGGTATCCAGAAAGTTGGCGACGGCTTGATTCCATCCATTAAGCTTTATAAAGACTTACAGATTTGGATAACTTGATAGACAACTACTTCAACTCTTGTTTGTGTATAGTGTTTAGAGTACCTTTTGAGAATGTTCATCTTGTTGCATTGGTGGGATGTAGCAGTTTGAACTTGACGAAAAATACTTCGGGATGTGTTCTAAAAACAACAACGACAACAACATCGGTGCGAGTTTTGATGGAATGCGTTACCATGACGACATGACGTGTGTCATATCAACTTTGTCTTTTTCGCTGTATGTGGCGAAGAATAACTCTCGACGCATTTTTTAATTCCGTGTCTGGAAGGCATTCACACAACTTGGGCTTTCTAAACATATGGCCAGAGAATGAGAGCGCAGTCGACGTTATGAAGTTCCACTCTTCCAGAATGTTGAAGAAAGGATCGATCACTGATATTTGGTGAGAACTCAACATTGTGATCAGAGTTAAATGTGATTCGCCTCTTAATGACGACGAAAGAGTAGTCGAGTGTGATTGAGTGTCTCGATAACATTACTCATTTGTAATATTAAAATAATGGGCGTTTACTACAATGAATGTCGCGATCACACCTGTGCACTGGAAAAAAAATCAAACGACATTGCACTGCCAGACTGTGACAGGCCTCGGACTGATAGAGTATTATTATAAACTTGTAGAATTTTTGCAAGTATTTAAGCCAGCAAACAAGAATTGGTTGAAAATTCCTCCAAAAATGTTGTTTTTTAGAAGCACTGATCCAAAGGATGAGTCACTGAGACTACGACCATTTCCTTACCAGATATTCATCGAATTCCAGTGATCTTCAACTGATGATGTTTTCATATGCAGCAAAGAAAGGCCGTTGTGTTGTACTGTGAGATAAGTGAGATATCGTTCATGGGTCAGGTGAATTGTAATAATGCACTGATCACGGTCTGTGGCTGTGGATGTGTTTTGAATAGTATATTGTCACCTAGCGATGTTGTTTTAACACCAGTGCTGTTCTATTTGTAGGAAGTTTTCTAAAAAAACTTGTATTCGATAGGAAAGAAATACTGGCAACCAGCAATGGCATGAATGGCCGGTGGCCAGGATCGGCTTCCAGTATTTCACATTTAACGGATAGCTTCGGGATCTTCAGCTGAATAAAAAGGAAATATCTATATGTGTGTTGCGTTGAGACTGATGAATAATGGCGTATATCCTGGGGAATGAATGACAAAAGAAGTTATACTAGTACCGTGAACAATATGACCGTTGCATGCCTGTGACAGCTGATTGGGTGAAATTTCAGAAGTTCAGGAAGTAAATTTGATGTGAGAAAAGCATAACGTATGTGACAGATCCAGGCTTTCTGTTATACTGCATGGTGTAACAGACGTCATAGACCTATACTGTGGATCTCTGTGAAGTGCAACAGTTTCCTGGAGAGAGCTTTACTGGCTGTGAGTGGCACGGTACAGAAGACACGTGGATGGATTAGTAGTAACTGTTCCAGCGAAACAACAACAAATGCAGGGATGGAGACCTATTTCAGGTATTAAGAAAGTACATACAAGTAACGTCGGTACCAGAAAAGTACAGATGTGCTGTACTTTGTATGCGCGAGAAGAAGTATAGCGTGTACGAAAACATGAAAGGCATGTGAGGCAGTACGTGGAATACGTACAACAGAATTCACGACAAGAAGCAGATGTTAATAGACAATATCAAGATTATAGCTATGGGTTGTGACAACAGTAAATCTACCGTTATTTACGACAACTTTCGGAGTCCTGAAGATAACAGAATATTTTCTGACGCTGAGATTGCGTTCATATTAAAAACCTGGCGTCGACATTTACATAATGACATGGTGGGCAACGGGAGCAAACTCTTTATCAAGATATTCGACATGGCGCCGTTTGTCAAAGAAGTCTTCGGCTTTCAGTAAGTATAAAGTGATCACAGTTGACTGATTTATTTATTCGATTAGTGCTTTACGCCGAAATATTTCACTTCTACGACGGTGGCCAGCATTAAGCATGGTGGGAGGAAACCAGGTAGAGCTCAGGGGAAATACACGACCATCCGCAAGTTAGTGACAGACCTTCCCAAGTACGTGATAACAGTTGTATCTCCACATTCTAAATTTAATAACGGTAAATTTAATAAAGCTACCAACAGGCTAAGTTTTGTTACATAACATATATGCATATATATAAAAACATAGATATATAGAAAAGCTGCGGTTAAATGCTGCTATACCATAAAATCTTTCCTTTGTTTATCTATCTCGATATAATTATGACCTTTTCCTTACAAAAAAAAACTTTGAAGATTTAAGGCCAATATCATCTCTGTATGACATGGTTTGTAACTGTCGTCAACTTCCTTATTTCATGGTCGATTTAAATTTAAATTCTTTTCTAATAATGTAGTGTGGCCAAGATTCGTTCTCTGAAGCCAGAACTACCAGCGATAACACACATTTTGAACACATAAATACGTCCATTATTTCACCATAACGCACATGGCATACCATAGAAGTACTGATTCGATTTAGGACTGGCGTTTCCATTCAAACCCAATTGTCTCCTGTTTAATTGTTGCCCTCTGGGATGGCTGCACTAATGAACACACTATGCTTGCTAATTGCTCTCAGCTGGACTCTCTGAACAAACAGAGTTCACTTTGTCACACAGGTAAAAGCTGTAGCTCACCTTTAATCAATATGAATGATGGGAATTAACAGATGTCATGGTAACCACGTGTTTGGGCACCTGGACATCAGTCAGCGTTAAGTAGAGTAGAGGCAAAGTCTCAAGTACTCCTATATGAAAGAGCCTGTGTATTGGCAATTAAGACAAATGCACATTTACATGCAGTGTGTATAGATTGATTGATGGCGATGTAACATTAATTCAAAGTTTGTCTCCAGAAAAGCACGTTCGACGCTGCATTCTCCATGAAATGTTATGCATTCTGCAGGGCGAAGGATAATGAAAGTACACCGTGTATCAAGAATTGAGGACGGAGCTGAACTTTGGGCAATTACATATAAATAGACCGAATCAGAACGCCGGAAAACCGGTACATTTATCATTTTCAAATGTGAAACCGTACATTTGCAAATTGGAATGTATTGCTCAACGTAACTGTTCTTCTAAAACCCTGAGAAATCTTTCTACCCAGGTCTCACTGCGTTTCTGAAGATGTCTATATGGCACTTTCAGATTTTAATAGGCGGTAGCGATAAACAGATATTATGAACGGCATATAGTATAGCGTCTATGCTGCCAAATACCAATTCTTTCCCCGCTGTCGCCGGACTGCGACTTCGAGTCAGGAGGTTCGTCAGATCCTTGTCGAAGGGCAGTGGTTTAGGCTGGTCTCTGCCCCCCCCCCCCTCCTCACCAATATACCAGAGGTGAAGCCATAAACACGATCAAATATATCAATTTTCATGGCAAAAACGTTGTGGACTGGTCATTCCGAATAGACATAAATTTAACTGTAGAGAGCTAATAAAAATAATCACGAAGGTTACGTAAAGCTATAGTAACCGCACACGCATCTGCGCTATCTCCAAAACAGCCCATATTAACCCGTATTGTCCTCTGCTTGTAGATGTATGAAGAAGGAAGCGATGGTTTTACATCCTCGATTTCGTCTGCACGCTGGGCGATTCATGCAAGCCGTGGGTGCGGCAGTGGAGAACATTCACTCGACAGATCTGGACAAGGATGTGGCGCCCATTTTACAGACGCTCGGTGGGCGCCATATTGGCTTCAATGGCTTTGACATAGACTACATCGACGTGTTCAAGAGAGCCTTACTGGAAGTGTGGGAGGAGGAGTTAGGGGACGAGTTCACTCCAGAGTGTCAGAAGGCGTGGTCTAAGGTGTTTGTGTACGTCACGGAAAAGTTCAGAATTGGTTACGTTCAAAGTTGCAAGAAGGACGAGTGAAATATAAAGGAGGGGCGCAGAGGAAAGGTGACATGTGAGACATGTATTCTAGCCGCCCGTGACAGTCCAACTTACATGGAGAATTGAGTCCGCAATCAACTAAATATTTCCACAAAGACGTTAATAGTATAATAATTGCAAGCATGTATATTCAGATGAGATTTTTAGACAAACATTCCTCTGAAAGATTTAATAAAGCGCCTTCGTGAGTTGATTGTTATGGTACTTCATACCACGGAATGTCGCCCTAACTGAGACCAGTTAACGTACTATGCGATGGTTTATGTTTACGACATATAGGTCAACAAAGTATATATATGTCAACAAACATATAAACAGAACATATAATGTATCCCGATACAAGGCTCATTGCAAAATTCTGCGGGAAAAGCTTCTTTAGCTTAATCCTAGCTGTCGTCTTGTCTATTGCAAGCCATCAAACCGCGTGTGCCTAGTCAGTGTTATAGTTATAATCCATCATAGGAGTATCACAGAAAGCCTATTTCGCCCAGTTGGATATGCCAGAGCCTGTAAAAACATGGACATTTCATCCCATCTCTTAAATCGTCTGGTGAGGAAATGTCATCTTCACTTAAAGCTTCTACGATTTTGCATAGAATTACCATTTATTAATGATATTATACTTCATAGTAATATATTTATATACGCTGTGCGTACATGTAGGCCAAAGGCGCAAAATGAACATTACCACTTTTCTGAGCAATAAAACAACCAATCATTATATATTATATAGAGAGAGAGAGCGGACCGACATTGATTTATGAACAGCTTCGAACATTAATGCAACAGTGCCCTTTGTAAACAAATGATTATCCCTTTGGGGGTACGGCTGGTGTATGATTACATGAGCATCTACAATGGAAACGCATTTCAGATACCAAATCATACTGCGGTGTAATAATATAGCAGTGAATACTGAATTACAGTATTCGAAGAATGTACTCGCATTAGTTAATTATATATATATATATATATATCGTTGTTGAAAACATGATGGATCTGATACCGCGACTATCAAATGCACGTTGTCCATCTGACACCATTGAAAATGGTTGATAGCTGAATTAGTAGTGGTTGAAAAAAAATTGTAATACTAAATGCATTCGATGAACAGGTCTTTGTGGGGAAATTAGAAGCCACTTAAAGTAATTCGGGTCCAAGCTGAGCAGTCTATCATTAATTGATACTCATACAATGGCGACCCGTGGACAAATTAGTAGCTTATAGTACTCCTGTATTAGAAGCGCTTAGCAAGCACAGGTTTGAATGATATGTTATCAAGTTAATGCCGACATAAACAATACACCCCAATTGGCATTGTTGGAAATTATGTTTGTTTTGTTTCGGTTTTGACGTTTCCATCTGACGATCTGAATTGATTTTGACATAGGGTCAAAGTGACTAGTATTACAAACGGTAGCCATTTCTCACAAAAGGCAGGCTACACAGACATGTCCGATGAGATGATTGTAATTGTGCGCCTCGGAAAAAGATGACTTCCGCTTACGGGTACGTGCTATCTGATGTAAATCTATCCTTTGCGCAAACTCAAAGGGATTGGAAGAACCGGTATATAATGGCACAATCCATCACGTGACCTTCCGTTGTTAGTAGGCTATCACGTGTGAGTATGGATTGGGAAACAAAGAGAAGAAGATGTATGTATCATTCTTGTGACAGAGCTCCACGCCTGGATAGTAAACGACAAGCTTGGGCCGCCAATAAATCACAAGACGAATTAACATCGTGCAAATAACATCGTCAAATATGCATCCATGATACAAGGTTGACTGTCAACTTGGCTGGCAGGATTTGAGATTAATGGCTTTGTATCTTTGCAGTGAATGCTGGTATCTAAACATTTGTTCACAGTAATTATGTTTCCCACAACGCCGATATTCTCTGTGGATCATAATGCACGAACGGAACATACAGAAAACAAAATTGTAAAGCGAAACTATAAGGTGACTTATGAGGTAAAAAAATCAAAAGCTGACCTATTCCCGCAAAACTGTGGTCTCGGTGCAGCATATCGGCCGCAAGATTGTGGCGGCCTTAAGTCAGGATGTTTGTCAGGCGCTTGCTGTAAGACTGCTGTCAAATGAGTGAAAAGATCAGGAGTATGACGTTAAATACCAAAGACAAAACCAGACGTTAAATTTATTATTCTGCAGTGATTGGTTTTATTGGTTTTATACACAGCTCAGCCTGAAAATTGTATGAATTACAATTTATATATAACAGCCTTGTGTATGACAATCCACGTGTAATGACATATTCGATATTAAACAGTGCGAAATATCACTTTCACCTCAATATAAATAAGAAATAATTATGTGTGTGGTTATTTCGTAGCAAGCATTTCGAAGGAAGAATTCAAACTGTAACGAAGCTCATCACTGATTCCTTTATTTCCTCAGTTTAGAAAGCTCAATCTCTGGTGCATGAAATCCCACTGTGCCTCTTTGAAGAGCATGGACACAGCACATGCGATGTGGTTGGCGATGTGGTTGGTGATGTGGTTGGTGATGTGGTTGGATAAACCTTGCACAAACAACCTTACCGTGTCTGTTTTGGTACATTGAATATTTACATCTGAGTTACGCTATATACCCAACGGTCGACTCTGCTTAACACCGCCAATCCGTAAAGGCCTCCTGTAAATATGAATAAATACTAGTAAAAATCAATAACAGTCTATCTCCGTGTGACTTGTTATTAAGGTCTCGGTTGGTGATCTGTTGCAAACACTGCATGGTTTCTTTGTTCAAGTTCCGGTGTGAAGCGCATGTGGGATAGAGCTGCCTCAAGGCTGCACTGCTTCCTGGAAATTGATTCAGGCTGAAAGATAACAATTAGCATTTGCAACGGTCATACGCCACGCATTTTCGTCAATACAGTATAGTAAGCCAAGGGCAAGTGTGTCCCTGCTTTGGCCTGTGTCACTACTCAAAAAAAAAACTTTATTACTACTGCATCTTGCGTTTCTAAAAGTAATATTTAACATGTACATTTCCTTGTAGTTTAGGGATGTGGTGTACACACCACTCATTCTGAAGCAGCGATACATTGAACAACTAGCTAATGACAAAAAGTGATCCTTTTACAATGTTCCAAAGTAACGGTACATGGGCATGTAACGTTTGTTCGCGTGGTAAAGGGTGGGGTAACTACGCGATACAAGCGATGTCCTGTAATTACTTGTACATGTGTACCAAAAGTGTAGGTTACTACTATTTCGGCGTTTACATAAACAGAATAAAACCCCAACTGAGGTAAATTGGCAATACGCCGAACATCACAGATTGTTTGGGATTACACAGTCGTCATTGCTCTGATTTTACTCTGTGCTCGCGTCTTTTGTATTATATATTGTGATGAAGAAATAAACGCAAAGTCGAGTATCAGATATATTCTGAAAGAATTTGGTGTCGCCTTTGACTCGGTCCCCTCAGTAAATGAATGGCCCATGTTAAAATATAGCCGTAAAACGATTGACCGACGACAGTGTGGTTAACCGACCAATAGTTACGTATAACCGATGAGGTAGACCAAGAGATAGTTTATACCTGGGTGGTTTATTGTAACTATTCCTGGCAACGCCTGTGAAATATAGCATGCAAAAGGACTGAAGTATATCAAAAGCCGAAAGTGAATAATTTGATGAAATGGAACGCATTTCACTATGGAGGCCGATAGCGTCCGCTCGTCAAAACGGACACAAGCACGTACACGTGGCAAATTTCCATATGCGCGTCCCACGAAATTTCTTGTGTACGCAAAAAAACAAAAAAGTATTCATAAGTTCTCGCCAGGAAAACACTCGCACATGTACAAAAACTCGCTCGACTTGTTTTCTTATGCGCATAGGACTCGCGCGAGTTAGGGGTGAGAGAGAAAAAGAAAGCAACAATCAAATAAGTCCGACAATATGCAAGGCAGAATTATAATTATTTGATTGTTGTTTAACGCCGTACTGAAGAATTCTTTACTTATGCTGTGGTGTCCTCGAATTAAACAACCGAACTTCGGCTTGGTAGTGACGAACTTTTCTGCGTGGGATGTACATATACATGTAGGCACACCATTTCGATGGAAAACAAGTGGTCAACAAATGAATAATATTTAGACTGTCGGTTACTTATTGTTCTATTGTTCTATTATTGGCCAATAGAACAGTGAGAGCGAGCGAATGTTTGTATATGTTTTGGGTTTTACGTCATACTTAACAATTTTTCAGTCATATGGCGACGAGTAGTCATTCGGAGTGCATATATACACTATGTTTTCTTGTGATAGCGCGAGTCCATGCTGCCAAAGCGCTGCCGCCACTGAAGTGGCTCATGCCTATAGGGAGCGAGAGAATGAGACAGTGTTGTAGATCGTGTGTATGCGTTGATCACCAGGATTACCTCACCAATTGTTACTAAGTACAATATGTTAAATGGATGGTTAAGTGTGTAATGGTAAATGTAACAGGATGCTGAACTTGCAAAAACTTGCTTTAGCCTAATACAAGTGTGTTAATCAGGGGTTAGACCTACTCTAAATCTCGTTTGATGACACTAATGACTTCATGACATACAAAAGAAATCCTTTCTTTTTTTTTCCTCCACGCATCCGTGTAATTATGGGAAATTTTAACCAAATGCACAGGAACACCCTTAAGGTAGCGGTCTTTATTAATAGCAGGGTTATTCCCTATTATAAGGAGAGAACTTCAGAGCAAATTCTTGATGCTAATTACCGGACTTTGCCAAAAGCTCGCGGAACAAAATAAGAATGCTGTGTTCCTGACCATCTTTTTATTACCTTTTGAAATAGCCTTTGGATGTGAGACCTTTTGTGTCATCAAGATATGTTTCTAACACAAAAAAAAGTTTAGGATTTAATAATCTGCTAATTAGACATGGTTCATACGGTCAGGTATCTGCGCCTTCCGTGAGATTTGCCGCAGGTCATTCTACACGTCTGAATTGTCTGCAGACACTGGGTTCCATATACTCAGTAATGTGTATATATAGAAGCTGATTTACGAATTATTTTTGTATTTATTTGATTATAGTTTTATGTCGTTCTCTTGAATATCTGAGTAAAAGGAATGTCAGCTGTAATTATTATCCCATATCTGTTGTGCTCAAAACTGATTTATCTACATTCGTAAAATAGGATTTTGTTGCTAGTCGAAAACGAGGTCATCACAAGATCAGCAATAACGTCACAATCCACCGTCATCCAGTCATTTTTAAAACTACCACAAGCAGGTCTGTAAGTTGCTTTGTCTGTCTATCGATCTGCCGATTAGTTGGTCACTCCGTCAGTCCCATTGCGATTAGATAGGAAATCGTCCTCATGTCGCTTCCTCGGTATGCAGTTGAAGTAGTTATGTAATAGATGTAGCCGATGAAATACGCCAAGCTAAGATATTAGCTGCTAACTATCAGCCTATCGTATGCTGTTAAATGCATAGATATTATCCTTTTTCCTTCTAATGTTGGTATTTGAAACAAGTTTTGTGTTACGAATTATACCGTGAATATGTGACACTGTCATATATTACGGAAGCCGGATGACGACATCTCGCCCCGCGGGGGCTGCGACCGCGGCACGAGTGCGATGAAAACGGCGCGCGGGGGAGATGTCCTCATCCGGCTTCCATATTATGACATTCATGACGAGTGAGTGAGTGAGTGCTTGGGGTTTAACGTCGTACTCAGCAATTTTTCAGTCATATGACGACGAAGGAATCATTAGGGTGCATGTACGTGTAATGTGCCTCCTTGTTGCAGGACGGATTTCCACCGCTCTTTTATTTAGTGCTGCTTCACTGAGACGACTTACCGAGTACAAGTAAGCAACCCCGCCCGAGCCATTATACTGATACGGGTCAACCAGTCGTTGCACTATCCCCTTCATGCTGAACGCCAAGCGAGGAAGTTACAACTTCCTCCTTTAAAGTCTTAGGTGTGACTCGATCAAGGACTGATCCTGGATCTACCGGTCCCGAAGCGGGCGCTCTACCAACTGTGCTATCCGGGACGGTTATTCATGACGAAGCTAGACTGAGAAATAGATGCCCCCTTTTCTTAACGTAAATTGTAAAATATGCTGTTATCTGAAGTAAATGGCGTTGAGCTTTCAATGGGAAAATACTGTATATAATCTATATAGATTTAATATATTTAAACCTTTCTAACATATGCCTTGACAATATATGAAGAAATATAAATATAAAAAAATGTTTGGCTCAAATTCATCCCCCCTACATTACCGCACTTTGTTAAGAACTTAAAAAAAAACTTTAAAAAAAGCGAACGATGGTTTGAAATCAGGTATATTACCACTGTAACATAATGCGGTCAATGTCTTTGAATGCATGAAATACTATGGTGAATGTAGTGTGCCTCTAAACTTCCAAATTATTTCTTTTTTTTTTTTTTTTTTTTGCTCGATTCATGTAAATATGATTTCGTGAACCAACACGATACGTCGTTATGGCTGATCACTTCCTAACTAGACACCAAACATGTGGAAATGACTTTGGTTCACGTAATCATGTCCTTATTATAAAGGGAATTCCTGCAGTAAAGCGCCTTAAAATAGTAAAATATGCTTTTGCCGCTACTTTTGTCTTATGATAAAACAAAAAGTATAATCGGATTACTCCGATATTTCACACACACAATCCTCAGTAATTGTAATTCACATTCAAGTAAGTTTTATTTGTTTCTCTGCATGAAAAAAAAATTACACCTCACTGCTGCACCGAAGTGGGGCGATTTCCTGCCTTGCTGCAAGTGGTTCTTTTCAGCATGACCCATTCACTTTAGGAGCATCCATAGTGCCAGTCGACATCGGCGTTTGGGTGATGCCACAATTATTGCGGATTTACAAGAACAGTGACTGAAGCTTTAAAAGTGAAAGTCTTCGATAAAACACCAAAAACATTACATATCAAAAGTTAAAGATAGAAGTTAATTATTCCAGGAAGAACACAGTAGATTAAAGTAAATGATTGCCAACCCCCAGTTATATACAAGTCTATCGCTTTATAAGTCAGTCGCGCACCCAGTGAACGGTACCCGTCCTTCAATAATATCGCCTACTGAGCACTCATGAGGTATCATGTAGATGGCATATAGATGTCAACAAAAACCCAAGAGGTAAAATAAACATTTACATAATTTTATTAGCAGAATTTGTAAAATAAAAAAGGTTGTGAGGAAAGCTGTTCAGTATGTTCTGGTGCAGCGCCTTAAGAACGAGTTGCTCCTCCGACACTCGAATTCCGCGGCACACGGGCACACAGGTCCCCCTATGTGTCCCAAACACCATTCGCCCTCCTCTCTCAGCGGTTGACACTGCAAGCGGTAAGCAGGCCGTTCCCCTGTATAGCCATCCAGGTAAACATAATCCTATGGTAGAGAAACAAAATGAATGAAAGTAGACATGAATCCGTCAGTGATTAAGGTTTAACGCCACAGTGTCAGTGTTCCATCAATATCGTGTCAAGAACGTATTACAACCAAGGAAAAGTTGTCTTTCGCCTTGAAACGTTCAAACTCAGAAATAAAAAAGAGGAAATAGACGTTTTTAAAACCAATCAAGTTAAATTAAAAAAATCAGTTAAATTCGAAAATGAATAAACAATATCCATACATATTTAAAGTATTTGTCAGATATTTGATTACAGTTTCGTCAGTGACGCTGTTAAACAATAGAAACATAAAGTCAATTATCCACACTGCAAACACTTGCGGACAGCTCCTACCGAGGACAAAATTAGGTTTTAAGCGATCAGTTTTATAGAATGGATGCATCTGTCTGTAGGGTCTATGCTGGGAGTGGCAGCCATTATCGTTTGGCTGTATGCACGTTGACTGATTTAAACGGAAAGACCTATGAAAACTGCAGTATGAGTGTTTTTCGGTAATCTTAAATGTATTTTATTTTTTTAAACTGCACTAGTCAGAAATGAGTAATACTGTAGTGACATACACAATCGATACGGCTTTACATTGTAATCCGAACAGATGAGAGACTATGGGTTTAGTCAGGGCCCAGGCTGCGTCTGTTAACCGAAAGTTAAATACTAATAGCCAGAGATAATATGTCAATATATCTTTCGATACTTTTTTCTGTAATATCGGCGGGGGAGTGGAGCGCTGGTGGTGGTAAATGCGGCTATTTTGAAGGGAGAGAAAATTAATTTTAATGCAAGAATTACCTGTTGGATGAGCTTATCATTCTACTAGTCACAGTGGGAAATTAAGATCATGTCGCTTTAACTTTTGTTTTATTTATATATTTGATTGGTGTTTTACGCCGTACTCAAGAATATTTCACTTATACGACGGTTGCCAGCATTATTGTGGGTGGAAACCGGGCAGAACCCGGGGGAAACCCACGACCATTCGCGGCCGGAACTTTTGTTTTTATTCATCAAGCATTCTTCAGCGTATCGCCTATTGTCAATATGCTGCCTTTACATGATGTGGCTTATGTAATCGATGAAACGGTCTGTAGGTCAATGGAAAGAACTCTAGTTTAACATTTATTAATTGTATGTAATAGTGATTACAAAACGTGCCACAATTTTAGCTCCGTCACCACGATTATTAAAAAAGTCCTAGAATGTTTGCAGTGATTTGAGAACACTAGAAAACGTTGAGATTTTGCTGAAAAATGATTTGGCGAACATCTGGTAACATCGCCTAGCATTGCACTCCACAGTTATTTTGAAAATCTGATAGTCTAAAATTGCCTAGAATTTCTCTAACAGTTTTGTTCATAGAATTTCTAAAATAGTTTCTCTGTTATATACCAGAATAGCATTATAATGAATTGCTTGGATTTTCTCAAGAATGCTAGTAACTTACGTCTTTCACGCAGCAGTACCCATCTCCGCAAGAATATGGATCCTCTGGTTCACAGTCATTTATGACGTCAACAATAACGCCGCCACGTGTTTCCAGGGCAGCATGGCTCGTCTGTGATTGGTCAAAAGGATAATATAAGAAGTTAGACAATCATGACAGCATTATGTACCGGTTCAAATGAGAATTTATTGCATGATATAGAACTTAGTAAACTAATAATGCGGACACAAGGCCTTATATTCAGATTAGAATTTTAATAAATCTTTTGTGCCTATTTTTGCCACATTTTCCCGGTAATCACGATTAGAAGCAGTTTTTCACGACCTCCCGCATCTAAGTAGTTAGGAAAGCGTTTGCTTGATGATACAACGATATCAATCATTAGTGACAAGGATAATAAAACGTGTATGACGACATTGTTTTGAAGAGCTGCTTTTATTAATGTTTTAAGTAGACTCCATTCACCTATAGTTCTTCTAAGCGAAGGTACCATATGTGCTAGTAGGCCTAATTTGACCACTTATACGGAGTGGAACCATAGGTATGTAATGAACAGAGCCCCGAGCGCAATCAGCTAAAAAATATTTTAGCTAATCTATAGCGAGATGATTTGGAAAATGTGTACTAAGGTTGAAACTTGTTATTCATAAAAAAAAATCGTACACATATATCTGATTAGGTTTAATCAAAACTTTGGGACATATTTCATAAAAAAAAAATGATGCTCTTACCCCAACAAGCAGCATAAGTACGGCGAGAGAGATCATGATGGTCTGGTACAGAGTTGTGAGGTATCTGGGTTGGTAGCAAGGGCCCGAGAAGCTGGTTGAGACAGGCTACTCAGCCATGCTATTTATTACATCAGTTGTCACCGGATATCGCCGGTGTCATACAATTTTCCACCAATCAGATGTCAATGGCCGTGTTTGGGCAAACTGACCGAAATATACTTCGTACCCTGGCACATTGAACTTTGTGTCAAGAAATTCAACACCACACACAAAGATTATGGCGCCATTCCCTAGGTCCCTGGGGATTTACAGAGATAGGGGATAAGCCGTGTGCTGTGAGTGGGCGAGGCGTCTAGGGGAGGTAAACAACAACCAACCATCCACGTAATGTATCGGTGTAAATGTTTGATTGTCGATTTAACATGTGATTGATTGACTGTTTGTTGGCCAACTTAATTAAGTTTTAAAGAGACTGATTCATCTCACAGAATATAACACTCAACACGATGTGGTTGAAATATTGCCAATGTGACCTTAAACTTCAATCATTCATTCAAAACAAAAGTAAAATCTGATGGCTTCATCATCAAGATTCGATTCTTTGATTTTTTTTATAGAATAATTTATGCCCAATGTCGTATATGTAAAATATCCCACGTATATATCGGCGATTAGTGACCAGAGTTGAGGAAATAGGACTTAACCATTGTCATTTTAAGATGTATACAATGAATGGATTAGTTGTGAGAAAATGTGATACCCGGTAATAGACAATAAACAGTGGAGTTACCAGCTAGTTTGTCTCGAACATAGCACAGATACACAGCTTATGTGTTATGTGCAGAAAGGGTTCTGCCCGGTTTCCTCCCACCACGCTGTTGGCCGCTGTCGTATAAAGGAACTATTCCGGCCGATTCATAACTCACGTTACACGTGACTGTAACCATTTTCTTAAAAAGGTCTTATATTCCAACCGGGGATAGCCTGACACCAGATACGATTGTCATCCCGATGTACCCTGTTAGCCTGTTATCAGGGCCTACAGCTTCTCTCCTGCTCAGTCGTCAGAGACCGGCCTACATCGGGAATTATAGGAGGGCAAAGGTTATACGACCCTTTAGTTACATAACTCGGTAATATTAAGCACCAGAGAGATTCCTTAAACACACAAACGGTAATCTCGTCATGATTGGAGAAAACTATTATGCTTTTAAATGACGAAGTTAAAAGTGTTTCTCTTAAAAGATAGGTACAGAAGCCGATATATGCCATAATCGTACGATTGTTCACAACATCTTCATATCGCTTCGCACAGTCGTCTCATCTCTTCGTACCATCGTCACATCTCTTCGTACCATCGTCACATCTCTTCGTACCATCGTTACATCGCTTCCTACCATCGTCACATCTCTTCGTACTATCGTCGCTTCTCTTCGTACCATCTTCACATTTCTTCGTACTATCGTGCTATCGCTTCCTACCATCATGTCATCTCTTTGTGCCATGGTGCTATTGCTTTATGCTGTCGTGACATAAGCTTTAGGAGATCAGACACAGCTTGGCAGAGACAACTACGCGTGGAGGAAACCAGATAAGTACTAAAGCCTGGAGGAAATCCCGAGACCAAACACAGCCTTGAGGAAACCCCAAAGCCTGGAGGAAATCCCGTGACCAAACACAGCCTGGAGGAAATCCTGATACCAAACGGCGCTCTGGAGGAAAACCAGAGAATAGATACAGACTGGAGGAAGCCACACACCGAATGAAGGAGACCAGACACCGACTGGGGAAGACCAAACAGGGTCCAGAAGGAGGTCTCGAGACCTCATGGATGGAAGGAGATCTGGAGATCAAACAAGACCTGGAGTAACACGCCAGACAGATTGGGTGAGAACAAACACAACAAAAAGGAGACAACAAGAGAGACATAATTAACTGTAAGTGCACATTCAGCTACATAGACCATTTACACGATGGGTATGCATACAAATCCAATACCGAATGGGGTGGAGAAGGAGTTATGGGCAAACGGAAAGATCTTCAAACAGGAGCAGTCAAGAAGAGACCAGACATTGCCTGGAGGGAAATAAGGCTGATACCTAAGTACCAATAGTCAGGCATTATATCATTCTATTCACTGAAGCCGTTTTCTTTAGTGGATCAGTAATATGTGGCTGTGTGGTTGATATGATATACGTGGAGACAATGTAATATTACAGCGATAGGTGAGTTGTGTTTGCTGATACCATCTAGTGGTTACGACTGCCTTAGAGTACGTTACGGAAAGATCAATAGAAAACTAATAAGGGTATGGAATATATGTAGACATTTTCACCATGCATATTTCATGCCGTTGAGAAGAAAGCGTTCAAATATAAATTACATTCCAGTGGGCAGACGTTGAAGAGATGTAATGATGACACCATACAAGTTGCAGAAAATGTGCAAAATATTTGCCCATCACATACGAATAGGCCATCAGAAATGTAACTGTTCAGGTCTTTATTTCCAGCGTATATTTATTTATTTATTTGATTGGTGTTTTAAGCCGTACTCAAGAATATTTCACTTGTACAACGGCGGCCAGCATTATGGTGGGAGGAAACTGGGCAGAGCCCTGGGGAAATCCACGACCATCCCCAGGTTGCTTCCAGCATATATGTATCCATTATATCTACATGTTGAAAAAAAAACAGTTATTATCTCAATACTATGACAAAATAATCATAATAATAATAACATTGTAAAAGTCCCATTGAAAAATGTTATATTATCAGATCAATCAGTACGGGTGAACTCTGAATGTGACACCACAGTGTAGCCGGTACAGGGAAGCGGCCGGCCGGCCCAAGCGGTGTAGAATTACCAGTGAAAAGTTAGTACAATACAATTACAAAGCACATCAAAAGAGCCCTGTTGAGACTTTGTTATATGGTCAAACTAAACAGTACAGATATATTTATTTATTTATTTATTTGATTGGTGTTTTACGCCGTACTCAAGGATATTTCACTTATACCACGATGGCCAGTATTATGGCGGGAGGAAACCTGACAGAGTCCGGGGAAAATTCCCGGCAGACCTTCTAATACAGATGTAACATTATCGTGCAAAGGGAAGCTGTAGTAAAATACACGTACTAATTATTATAAAAAAAAGTAAGGCTCTTATGACACATCTCATGTCTTCCGTATAAGTGTAAACACAAAACACATATGCAATTAAACAGATGGGCTGAAGATCATAGCTGGTAAGACAGCCGATGCCTCGCATTTTATGCACTGCAGTTCCCCAGAATTCCTAGGGTATTTCGTAAATTAACCAGGATGCACTGAGCCAGGTGTTGCAAGATTCACGACATATAAAATATTCATACAAAACACTCAACAAAGTTAATTTCTCTGTTAAATTATGGGATATAAATTCGCCTAACTTCCTATGTTTCATATTTTGTCCTAAATTTTTATCGTCATTAATATCCCTGTTTTTTGTTTTACACACATCAGTAGATAGAGATAATCATTAACCAATAAGAAAGCTCATGGACAACCAATGGGGTGTAGTGGTGTATGTCTTGCTCAATCATACATTTAACACATAAACTCCCATATGAATGTTATTGCTTTCACATACAGATGTGAACAAAACGTCGTCACAACTAAGTTTTTATATTTCCGTGAGAATTTCGCCGCATCGATCATTCAGTATTTGTACTTTAAATTTCATCTCCCTGACTACTTCCTTTTTTTTTCCTAATGAAACCCATAAGCCAGCCCTTTGTCCGCTGAGCAGGCTAAATCGTCGGATTGATAAAATTCACAAACAACTCAGTTTTATGTCAGTTATCGCTTTTTTTTTTTGTTATCCACAAAAATTACCATGGTATATGGAACGTATTGTGGTTATAGTAGGCCTAGACAAGGAAGCTACACCCAAACAAGGAATGAAGTTTAAATGAAATTTAATTTAAATGGTGGAAAGTTTACATACATAGATAATCTATTCACAAATTTTGCTGCTTTGGGAGACCAAAGAGAGATAATTAATTCTCAGAATGGACTTAGCGACATAAATAATTTATAAAATGATATGGCGTGAGCCTACAGATTCAGTGCCGCTCGGTATGCGGAAGGGGTAAGCGACAAATGCAAATCATCTTCAAACACGTCAAAACCTTTAGCAGCATTGTTTCGAAGACAACAATGCTACTTTAAAACATGTTTTAAGTATTACAGAAACCACTACATGCCCTGGTAATTATATATTTACAACACAGTCCCGTCTCCTTGAAATCTCAAAAGGAGCAGTCACTTTCCCTGATGCCCCCATGTATCCGCATCACTCTGCCTGTAACGAGGTTTCTCACGTGATGAGTCACGTGGTGAGCCAGGCGACCGCTCATCACATGTGTGTTTTCTCGTCGGCAGTTGATACTGATACGTTGTACGTCCCGGCATAGGTCTCACCATTATCCCCGACGTAATGTGGAATTTGGGGAGTACCTTTTCCGATGTATTTCTTAGACCTGAATGGATGAAATAAGACAACATTTACATTCACGTTTAGCTCTGAATTTTCAATATATCAATAATACACTAAATGTTCGGTCAACACCGCTACCTCCTTTTGTCCATTATAAATTCAACCGTACGCACTTACCTTTTACAAACCATCGCAATTACACTGTTAAATATTTCCGAGATCAAAGTGAAATTATGATCAGATCAAATACAAAACAGCTACTTGCCTCCTGCACCCCTGACTTTGTGTCAAACAGTCGAACGTTTTCCAACATTCTATAAACTAAATTCAATATGGAACCCTAGATTATCTCTGTATTGGTGTGAATTCATGCTACACTGCTTTCCTCTGCTTCTGTTTGAACGCCTTTACTTTTGGCTGCAAAACATGAAAAGCAATTCTTTTTTACCTTAAGATCGTGTTTACCTAATATAGCTTACCTGTTCTTCCTGCATGTTACAACAGCGATGGCGATTATGCATATCAGTGCCAGCCCCCCGCCTACACATCCACCAACGATAGCAGCTGTAAACGCAAAGGGATGATTTAACCTGGGCTATTGACACCGGTATAATTCGTGTCAGCAAGTTAAAGTCAGCAAAGCTGATCAGAAAAGTAGACCTAATAGGTATACTAAACAGAAAGGCAAGGCTGTAGCTGATAAACAGAACAGAACGGTTGTAGCTGATAAACAGACCAGCAAGCTTGTAGCTGATGAACAGAACAGCAAGCTGCTAGCTGATGGCCAGAACAACAAGCTTGTAGATGCAGATCAGAACAGCAAGCTTTTAGCTGCAGAACAGCGCAGAACGGTTGTAGCTGATGAGACAAACAGCAAGGTTGTAGCCGAGGAACCGACCAACAAGCTTGTAGGTGTATATCAAAACAGCAAGGTTGTAGCTGCAGAACAGCAAAGTTGTGGCTGATGAAAAGACCAACAAGGTTGTAGATGATGAACAGAACAGCAAGCTTGTAGATGCAGATCAGAACGGTTGTAGCTGATGGGACGAACAGCAAGGTTGTAGCGGATGAACAGACCAACAAGCTTGTAGCTGATGACCAGAACAGCAAGCTTGTAGATGCAGATCAGAACAGCAAGCTTGTAGCTGCAGAACAGAACAGAACGGTTGTAGCCAATAAACAGATCAGCAAGCTTGTAGCTGATGACCTGAACAGCAAGCTTGTAGCTACAGAACAGGAAAAATCAGTTGTTGCTGATGAGACGAACAGCAAGGTTGTAGCTGATGAACAGACCAACAAGCTTGTAGCTGATCACCAAAACAGCAAGCTTGTAGCTGATCACCGGAACAGCAAGCTTGTAGCTGCAGAACAGAACAGAACGGTTGTAGCTGATGAGACAAACGGCAAGGTTGTAGCTGATGGCCAGAACAGCAGGGTTGTAGCCGATGAGCAGAACAGCAAACATGTAGATGAAGATCAGAACAGCAAGCTTGTAGCCGATGGACGGAGCCGAAAGGTTGTAGCTGATGAACCGAACAGCAAGATTATAGCTGATGAATAGAAAAGATACACGGTTTAAGTACCACGAGTGGCAATTTACACTTCAGACCTCATACACACTAACTTTGAACAGGTTGTTGTAAATTTACAGTTTTTAAAGAGCAATACATGAACATCATTTTTTTGTACCATCCGTAGATACTTCTGTAATTTTGGTGAAAAGGTACCCAATACATATAGTTACTAGTATACCAAAGCCTGGTCGTGAATGAGGAAATGCTGTTGCGTCTGAACGTTTTTGAACGTTTATTGTAACGGGATCGTAAAGTTGAGACAATTTTTTACAAAACGTCGCTGTTCACCCTTCATTGTTACAGTGCGCACCTGTGTCGTTATTGTCCCCACCCTGGGGCTGAGGAGTCTGAGATTCCGTGGTGGAAGAAGTAGTCGGGGCTGTTGTTGTGTTATCCACCGTTACTCCTGAAAAATAAATCAAACTTCATGAGTATAAACCCGATAAGCTGAATATCAGTTCATTCTTAACATCATAACCGGTCCCGATAGCACAGCTGGTAGAGCGTCCTCTTCGGGAGTGGTAGATCCAGGGTCAATCCTGGTTTGAGTCACCCTAAGACTTTAAAAGAGGAAGTTGTAACTTCCTCCCTTGGCGTTCGGCATGAAGGGCATAGTGCAAGAACTGGTTGACCCGTATCAGTATAATGGCTCGGGTGGGTGGATAACTTGCCTTCGGTAAGGTGTCTCAGTGAAGCAGAACTTGATAAAAGAGCGGTGGAAATCCGTCCTGCAACAAGGAGGCACATTACATGCACTCTAAGGATTCGTTTGTCGTTATATGACTTAACTGTTAAGTACGACGTTAAACCACAAGCACTCACTCACTCACTCTTAACATCTTAACATCATAACAAGTTTGTCACATCACTTATTTCATTTATTTCAATTTCATTTAGCTTGCCTCCCACCATAATGCTGGCCGCCATCGTACAAGTGAAAGTATTCTTAAGTACTGCACGGCTTAAAACACCAATCAAATAAGTTAATAAATATTTCGTTTATTTTAGCTACGTACTTGTACAAACATGCATGACACAAGTCAGCGTTCAATAGACAAGTGGCGTTCTGGCGGGAAAAAGAAACCTGGGTCATTACGCTGCGCTAGCGCGCTAACCGACTGAGCCACGGAGGCCCCTGTACAAATATTAAAGTCTAAGATGAAGTGTTGATAGATAATTCAACATCTCGCTTTCCTTCAGTAATCCAGCTCACTGCGTTCCTTGGGTAATTTATCTAAGTCTGTTATCTACGCATTAAACTTCTCTAGCATCCTCTGTGGATTTAAAGTGTAGTAAAGGTGTTATTTATGTGCTTTTGGGCTTGGCGTTTGGTATTAAAGCAACTGCTGTAGTGGGGCTCGGTCTCATTGACCTTTAATCGTATTTAAATGAAATAAACCACAAAACCATTCTACATGATTCTCTGACGCACCAAAAAGTCAAGTGCACCGTAACTGACCTGTGCACAACAACGCCATGAGTGTGGCCCTCGTCTCAAGTGTTGACATACAATAAATATTTCATTGTAAACTTGAAATACCAGAGATAAACGGATACTTGTGTAGATTCCACGCACAATGAACTTATAGGTATATGTGTCCAAACAGACATTCTTTTACCAGCCGTGAACCAAAAACCAAAATGAACGCACTGGGTCAATAAGAGCAAGGGCAAATTGTCAAAAACGATGTTTAAAATAAACGACCAAGGAAAAAGAAATTAGAAAGTGCGACATTAGGATGGAATCAAGCAAAAGAGGAGCAGTCCACACTTTTAATGACGCTGCACGGAAAGACGCAAGGAGTGTGCGAGGGTAATGAATCAAGCCAGGAGCTGGCTTATTCATCTAAAGCGTTGATGTCACTAAGTCCGATCAGTTCTCGATGGTTTGGATTCGTCATCAAGTTAGCTTTTTGCTGAAGGACGGTGGTTTATACTGGGCGCAGCGCGTAATTAAACCTCAAAACTGGATCACCATAGTTGAATGTGATGTTTCATATGGGCTGTACGGTGTTAAATACCAATGAAATCGATGTTTTTTTTCTTTTTTATTTGTAATTAACACCCATTCAAACAGATAAGTTATTCCTGTTAGCTCGATCATATCTATATATGCGCACCAGTTATACTGACATATACTATGTCTTCTTGCAGTGCGAGTTCATGTCGTAAAAGTGCTGCCACCGCTGAAGTATGAAGTCCAAGACACTAGACATACACTGTAATACCCTATCCAGTCACGTTTTACTGACACCGGGCTAACCATGTCATTTTTCATTGCGCTATATATATATATATATATATATATATATCGACGTCTTAAATTCATCAAGCTCGGTTCGGTTCATTTATATACATGTATATATATTGTGAAAGCGTAAACTCGTACGTAATAGGCATGTGGTCAAAGTTAGATTCCAAAGTGAAAACGATCAAAGTTACAGATGTTCACAGCATGAATATCAAACTTAATTGTCGTTATCATAAAACAAAACATTTGCGAATTACATGTGGTATATTTTCCTTCCTAAGGTAGTTTTGTTTCTTCCCAACATAATTATCACTTATAAAAAAAAATATCAAAAAATCGATTTCACTGCCTTAAAAATCTTTTCACCTCATTATTTATTATATGTGAAAAGACAAGTCGTTTTGAAACATTATTAAAATGATAATAATACATAACAATGAGCATATCAAACTACCTGTAGTGGTTGGCTCGGTGGTGGTTGTTGTTGTTGTTTCTGGTACAATATCCGGGCATGTTCCTTGGTTGAAGAGACAGGGTTAAAATATATGAGGCACACATTAATGTTAATGAATGATTTAAAATCTAAACAAAATGGTAAATAACAAATATTGTCTGTAGTATCTAATGATGAGGCATCAATGAACTGGAAACAGGATAAATATTTTACCCAAAATACAGAAAGTTTTGAGGGGTCTGCGCTGAATTTCTTCTGTTGCTACGTGACTGACAACATGCATTTTAGCCATTGTTATGAAACTATGAAATCTCTACTTTATAATTCATTACTTCTTATGATGAAATATAATCTATAAATATAATTGTAGCTAAATTTCTTTGGATTGTATTTTCGTCCAAAAATCTCTGCTCCTTGTCTTCAGCGCTATTCTCTTGCGTTTCAACGTTTGAAGTTCTATGGAATTTAGATCCCTTTGCCAGGATTTTGACTGTTTTAGACATTAACCTTTTAGAACAGTGTTAATTTCTGACATAAACATGTTCGCAGATAAATAAAGAAGTGGTATTGTTGATGTGGTGTAAAACAATAATTATCATTTATGCGAGGCACTTTTGAAATATAATATATGACTTCAGAAAAGTCTGAAGTTCACTTACCATTGCGGCAAGTGTAAAACAGGACCCGGATGCTACTATCGTTTGAACAGAGTGATGTCGTTGGTGGGGATATACTACTTCCTGCAGGCAACAAACATTGACCGAACATGGAGCGCGTGGAATTGCAGTCGTCGTGTAAGGCTTGTACCACAGACACGTTGCCTTTCCAATAACATTGCTGATCCTGTATCTTACAGCAGTCTGGAGACGGAGCAGTGATCTCGCTACTCGGACAATTCGGGGTAGGAATATGTTCGTAAAACCGGGCCTCTTCGATGCATATTTCCAATTCTGATGGACAAAAAATATAGTTGCTGGTATCTTGAATGCCTGGATTACCATAACAAGCGTTGGACTCGGTAGCGTTCATGGCTCGTGTACCTGTGCATGAGAAATGACAAACGGTAGCAGTGTAGACACAACATGTCGGCTATGAGACACATTTAAACGATAATTGACACGTTCAGTTCTCATTTTTTAATATGCAGTGTCATAGATACAATAAAAACTTCTGTTTTCTTTTTTGAAGTTAAAAATGGCATTAATTTCCAGTATGTCCGGAAATGAAGTAGCCTGTGATCATGACGTCAACGGCGACAGCTGTCAAAACAACTCGGTGGGGTGAATAAACGATGTTCGCTTTAAGTTCATCGATGACGTCATTTCCAAAAATTTCGGACCATGGACGAAAGATATCAATAAAATAGACGAGTTAGTAAACGATATAAAAAATGCTTCAAAACTTTTTCATTCATTTTTTTGGCATAACTTTCTTCGTTACTCCTAACTGTGTTAGCTCCTTAATGCGATTTGTCATGTCGACTTATCGAATTCGACAAGTGGAACGAAACTGTAGCACAAGTCTATTTATAAGCAACGTTCAGAAGAAGTAATTTGTGGATACTACCAACGCATAAAATAGAGCATGGGTCGACACAACAATCGTACTGTGTGAACGCAGCTTAACGGAGTTGCCTTGGCGTTTTACTTTATACAGATGCAGGTGTTAAGTTGCCTTTCCACTCTACGATTTGTCGAATTCGTTCTCATACCACGAATGGATATACAACCAGTCTCTTTTATAAGCGGCGTTCACACGATGCGATTTTTCAGTTGCTACGAAATCGTGTGAAATAGTGTTTGTCCTATTTACTGATTGAATTCGACGAGTCGATACATCAAATCGCACCGTGTAAACCCGGTTTTAAGTGAACGTCATGAAAAAACCTTTTAAATACTCGAAGACAACATACTGGGACTAAATTTCCATGAAGTAATAAAATCATTAAACAGAATGTAACGTTCTTCATATTCACATACAGAAAATGCTTCATTTTCAGATAAATTCGACACTTACCTGTTATCAATAGCAAAACGGCGAATCCAGTTGTGACAGAAATATGACCCATCGTTCTTCACTGGTGTGTTATGACAAATTACAAAGAAAGATGCTGTAGATTAACACAGGCTTCTTTTCCTGCTATTGAACCACGCCTTAATAATGCTGACTCTCTGTGACGTGGGTTTGTCCATCCGAAACCTTCCCTGACATGGAGAGAGGTAAACTCGAGCTAATATCTTGACACCGGCACTCCATCCTCAATGTTTGATAGTACAGCAAACATATAACATGCATAAGACATAGCGCCCCACAGGTCTTGGGGAGCCATGTTTATCTCAACAATGACCAAAGGGTATAACTCTTGTTAAAAAATTAATACGCTTTAACCTTACATTTGTTGGTAAAATGGCGGCAATTCGCAACAGAGAATGTTTTCGAAGTTAAGCTTTCTCACTGAATTAGAGATACCTGTTATTTTGCTAGGGTGTAGTAATTGTAAGTGATATGATTTACGGTTGATAAGGAAAGTACAATAACTGTTTAAAAGTCAAGCCCACAAATACTTATCTCGATGATAGGGCGAGACCATATTTTCACCATGATGGCGGATCAAGTGCCATTAGTGCTGAAGAACCTGCTCACGCTATTCGGTTTTAACACTACTCCGCCCAGTATTGCATACATTAGTCTTTTGTCTCTGCGTGGTATGAACATGAAATTATTTTCACGAAGATGAATTTAAACGCAAAAGTCCGATTTCACGCAGTGTCTTTTGGTTTCAGTCAAAATCCAAACATTTTGACATATTATTTAGTTTTTTGTTTCATAAATCCAGCTGAAAACGTATTGTCACAACGGAGCTCTTACTGAGTGTCCACAGTTTAATCTCATATAATATAAGCGTAAGTGTTCAGGCCACTTTTCGAATTTCTGCTTAAGTCAAAACTGGATTTGTACATGGAATTGGGACCGATTTAGTAAAGGCATTTGTGTGAAATGTGAAATATGATATGTTAAAGCTTATGTTTAGAGACTAGAAATTAATTTAGTGACCGTCTCATAAACATTATCTTCAGATAAATGCGTAAAAAACCTAAAAAGGCTGTGACTAGGCGTTTTAATTTTGACTTCAATAAGACATGGCTTTATGAAATAGCCCTTTGGTTCCTATACTTTATGAAGTTGAGGGAATTAGAAATGTTGTCTCTTATTATATTTGCTCCCGTATATGGATCGTTACAAAATTTTTCAAATGATTTTTTTTTTTCATTCATAATCGATGATTGACTTAAAGCCTCTCTTCAGAAACTTCTAATGTACTTCAAGTGCTAACTTGTATATTATACAAATGTTTGAGTATGGTCAGCTGCGGACGTGCTGGGTTTACTTTCAAAGAAAAATGCACAAAAGTCTACACTGAAATGAAATCCTTCACCAGTGACGTTCATACTGCATTTTGAGCAGATTCGCTGATACTATACATCGAATGCCTCTATACCTTACCAGTCCAAAGTCCAAACATTGATTACTCGTCACTACATACACTGGGACTATCTGTGAAGGATGCAACTTTACGATATAGCTTTCTAAACATGCACTAACTTAACACATAATCTTTATACTCTACCCATGTTCGATCGTTCAATTTTGATTTCTCCGCTGACATCACCGATTAAAGCTGACATGTGACTGCATTCGTTCAGGGTCTCATGGTCTCAACCTCTCCGGTCGTAAGTTGGAAGGTCTGCCAGCAACCCGCGGATGGTCGTGGGTTTCCCCCGGGCTCTGCTCGGTTTCCTCCCACCACAATGCTGGCCGCTGTCGTATAAGTGAAATATTCTTGAGTACGGCATAAAACACCAATCAAATAAATAAATGAAATAAATCACAGTCTCAACTGGCAATCATTTGGGCCAGCGAGGTCCCACTTTCATATGTAAGAATATGTAAAATCAATTCAGCGATGAAATCTGTATGTGTATCTATAAATTTAATACCATAATATATAGAACTGCCAACAACATCTATTTCATTACTGTCAAAAGTTTTAATTCAGAACGACATTGTACTTGAAAAAATATGACAATTTCACACTTGGAATTATTGAGACGATAAGCCAGCTATCATGCATACCTGGTAATAAAACTGTATCGATTTTGATTAAAACTGATGGCATATTGTTTAATGTAAAATTCATAATGCTAACTACACGAAAATGAGTGTAGATAGTCAATCGCTCGTTTTCTCTTTTAAAACTTTCGTGCAGGAAATCAGATTTTAACTCCACTTTTAAGCGTACAGAATATAATACCATTGTACTTACACTTGTTAATAATAAACTGAAGAATCTTGCAAATGATCCTAGAGGCTCTTAATTTATTCAATAATGCAATCATACAAACGGAATCGAACTCCACTTTGCAATCGATGCAGACACAACATAAATTTTTCGACAGCTAAGAAAAGTATCAGTGATAGATTTAAGTAAAAATATTTGGTTATTTCCTGCTTGTTTATCTGAAATCAAGTTCTCCATAGAGCATAAGTGTTTGTCTACATGTTGTTCTCTGAATTGATGCATTTGCTTAGCCAGTTGTTTTTCACCTATATTTAATGAAAATGGGGGGGGGGGGGCATTCATGGAAGACACGGCGCCACAAACCACTCGCACTTAAAGAAAGCAATTCTAAGACACAGTTGTAGTTATATTGTGTAGTTGGAGTTTGTGAATGTTGAGCCTTCCCTCTAAGATTTTCCCATCCTCACCTTCGCTAATACCTATGAAATCTGTCCTTTAATGTTGTACATTAAAACGCAGCATTTTAGTAATTCCAGACCAGCAATTCCATTAAACTGCAGTTAAGGACACCTACATGTAATTCTGTTTAAGCCATGGTTGCTTAATTGACAGGAGACCGTATTTCACCGGTTACGTGTGACTATTTGCCAATTATCACATTGTCGTGTTGCCTGGTTTTACGCTCTACGCTGCACGTCATTTATTACATTGATATTCCCCACGTATTAAGTTCAATTTGACACATCGTATACACAGTGAGGATCAACTTACGTCTTTTATACATTAACCAGACCTTTTTTTACAAAAACATCCGCTAGCTTGTTGAAGTGCGTGTCTGTTTTAGCCTTAGTTAATTTCACTTCTATTAGTGAGGTGAGTTGATTTTCAGTGATATTATCTAAGTGTTACCTGTTCGGTGAAGTTTCTGTGAATCTCAGTGAATAAGACTGCGCATGCGCATTCGCGAGGAAAGTGAGTGATTATCGTGATAGGAACAGTTGAATCGACAGAGCCTTTTGTAGCCTGGTGCAAAAATACTCTGATTTGCATGTTGAGAAGTATGTTTAAGATGTGTATGACTAAAATAATTTCAATAAATTACTACTAATGATTTTCTTCATTTCATCATTTGATCATTGTTTTCCATTGTGATGATACGTTTATGTCTCTCCTCTACTTTTTTCTGGCTTTACCAAGGTGAAATAATACAAAAAAAGACTTCAGGATAGAGAATAAAACCAGAGCACTGACGACATTGTGATGACTAGCAAATGGTCACACATAACCGGTGAAATACGTCCACTTCAATTTACCTCAGGCTTTTTCGAGGTTGTTCAGGCTTTTGAGATTTTCCAGAAGCAGACTGAAACGGAATATACCAAACTGAATGCATGTCAACTTGGAGAGGAATCTTTTGTTTTTAATCGAAACAGCTCCCAACAGAATGTCACAGTCGTATTGTAGACAATACTATATTCACAAACACAATAAAGAGTTAAGTCAGAGATTGTCGTGTCGATGTCCAACGGTGCCGACTACATACAGGCCGGTTTTAGCCCCGGGGAAAAAGATTGGTGGCAGGATCGCAGGTTGGGCCTTCTCGCATCCCGATGCTGATCTTCCTTTCAGGACAGTTTTCAATTTGTTGGTTTCTAGTTTCTGTATTTCCTCTGATTTATTGCCTTTTCCTTCAAGAGGCACGCCGCCGTCTCTCCACTGGTTACCAGGTTGAAGACGTGTGGTACTTTTATCGTTACTCTTGAGCCGATTGTGTTTAGGTGCAACACGAACATGAAAATCTAGACGACGTTTCGAAACCAACCCTCTTGTGAGCGGCTGATTTGCCAAGCTTAGTTTTTCTTTCTTGCTTTCCGATCCATCACAGCCTGGCCAACTTCCCACCGTCTTCGACACATGCTCTTTGGTAGTTTGAATGTCGCTCTTTGCGGTTACATTGTAATAACCAGTGTTACTTTTTTGATGGCGGTCCATTGGGGCAGAGATTTTAGGGTTGACTGTGGGCACGCCCGTGTTCACGTCCAATGTACTTAGGCAATAGATAGGCTCGTCTACAGGATGTCTTCCAGCAAAATCTCTTGTCTGAACGTTTTCACTGGTTTGCTCGTCTCTCCTGTCATTAGTGTAGATGATAGGATGGACGACAGGTAAGTTTGCATATTTAGGGGAATGGTTATCAACCAGTCCACGGTTGTCACTCGGACGCCTGGCGACAGCGGTAAGAGTTGTCCGGTCCACAATGGTAGAAAGATCCGGCACGCGGGCGAAAAGCCTTCTTAAGGTTTCTCTAATGCGACACAGGCAGTTGTTTAGTGTTATCCACGCCTGATCCAACTTCTTTTTCCACCTACAAAAATTAGAGTTACCATGGTAACAAACTGAGTGATTAACGATTTACCAAAGATAAATGAACTTTCAATTTAATGGTGCGCCTATTGTGATTTCTTCCGATGCAGCAGCTATTTATGGTTTATTTGTTTACAAATAATGGACCCAGTTATTTTAATTTTGATCATTAAAATGGGTACTTTAAAGAGACTCAAATCAATCATTTACGCTTGAACATCCCAATACAATCAGTTTAGCGAACATACTGAAGGATTCAAAATGTAAGGTAGTACGCATGTTACCAGACGCTCGTGTGGCAAAATAAGGTACAGTCAAGATTTCAAGTCTCTAGGATTAGCTTAATGGACTGTTCACACATGTCCAGTGTTCCGCAGCCGATTATCAGAAGAAAGCAATGGGGGAACACAGCCCATCTAAGTTGGTCCAATAAAGTGACTTACCCTGTTGTACTTGTAACGTTTGTAATACGTAACTGTGTCTAGTTTTACTCGTTAAAAAAGAGTTAGTCCATGAGCACTGACGAGAATCGTGTGTTCTTGTAAATCTTGGAATTGAAACTTGCCCCTATCGTGACTTTATGGTATTAAGGAGAAACTGCGACATCCAACTAAAGCTTGGGGTATCCGGTTGACCTATTTACAATAATATGGTTTATGACTGTCCCGAAGATTAACAGGCTGGAACGGTCTACAGTACGTGACTTACCAGGCTCTTTTGTGAAGATACATTGTAACATTCACGGCTATAACCAGGAAGACAAGGAAACCGAACAACTCGCCAACAAACTTGCCTACAACAACAACGGTATAACTGTGGATTCAATGTTCATCTCAGACATAAGTTATTTTATGCTTTCACTTTCGTGATGATGACAGCACTTGGCGAATTGATGCTTGTGTCACGATTATCTTGAGGAACAAGTCATGTTGCATTGCAAACCGAATAAAGCTTTCCTAGTGATAAGCATGGATTATTAAATTCTTTGTTAGCATATAACAAAAGACATACATTACATGACGGTAGAGTAAGTCCAGAGCAGGGACGACAGTGCACATGATCACACATGACCTGTACACTAAATACGGCCTCATTTTAATTTACCTCAGTTCAGGATTTATCCTAACTGTTCATGTTAATGCTTAAATAGTAACAAATTACATTTTAATTAACAATTACTGAAAATGCTGTGCTCTCAGAGCATTTAACATACAATAACATAGACATCCACCGGTTTCATGTTTAAGCATATGTGTAGGAAGTAAACTCACCTGCACCATTCTCACTACCTGGCGTAGTGATAGAGACTTGAGTAGTACTGTTTGTCATCACCTTCCAGTAAAAACAGGGATAAACTGTTAGCAGAATACATGCAGTGAATTCACCTGTGTGTATAATTCTCTGTGAGTAAAATCGTCACACAACTAAGCTGTTTTTTGGAGCAGCCTGGCAACCCTGGCGGTATTACTGCAACTGATATCCACCATAACTGCTAACTGACATCATCTGGGTATGTTCTTCGATTCCTCGTTGTATGTAGATTAAGTTTACTAAGTAACTGTTGCATCGTGAGCATGTAAGCGCGAACTGACCAGGAGTGAAATATTCTGGAGCTCTGTGTAAAACACCAATCGAACATAAATAAATAAATAAACAAAATAAATTTTCATGTCGTCAACAGTGAGACATCTACATACATAGTTATGACAACATACTGAGAGGACATGAATACCGTTACACATACGACTACGCTTGCCGAGTAACATGTAGGCCATATTATGTTACTGACATCGTATACGTGAAAAAAGTATTTTAACGATAAACAATAATCACACAATTAAATGAATATTCTGTGGCTGAGGGATTAGTTTTGGTGAGCATCATTCTTTGGTGGATGAACATGTTATAAGAATTTGTGATAAAAAAAAAGATAGCTGTTCAACTTCGGCTTTATTTATTTGATGTGGATGGCTTCCAGCAAATTTACTCTTCTGTCATTCTGTTTTGTGGATAGCCATTTTGTGAGAAGTTGAGTGGCTGCCTAATGGATGGTGTTGTCTGTATTAATGATAGTTGGGGGTTAAGTGCCTACAGGATGGCGTGATAGCCAGTGGTTGAGTGCCTACTGGATCGCGTTGTCTGTTTTGCTTAGAGCCAAGGCTTGAGTGTCTACATGATGGCGTGGTCTGTTTTGTTGATAATCATGGGATGAGTGACAGCCTACTGGATGGTGTCTTATGTTTTTATGATAGCCAGAGGTTGCGTGCCTACTGGATGGCGTTGTTTGTTTTGATGATAGCAAGAGGTTGAGTGCCTATTGGATAGCGTGGTCTGTTTTGTTGAGAGCCAAGGGTTAAGTGTCTATAGGATGGCGTTGTCTGTTTTGTTGACAGCCAGGGGGTGAGTGACAGCCTATTGGATGGTGTGGTCTGTTTTGATGATAGTCAAAGGTTGAGTGCCTACTGGATGGTGTGGTCTGTTTTAATGATAGAGGTTAAGTGCCTATAGGATGGCATGGTTTGTTTTGTAGGCAGCCAGAAGATGAGTAACAGCCTACTGGATGGCATTGTCTGTTTTGTAGGCAGCCAGAAGATGAGTAACAGCCTATTGGATGGCGTTGTCTGTTTTGTAGGCAGATAGAATTGGGGTAACTGCCTACTGGATGGCGTTGCCTGTTTTGTAGGCAGCCAGAGGATGAGTAACAGTCTATTGGATGGCGTTGTCTGTTTTGTAGGCAGCCAGAAGATGAGTAACAGCCTATTGGATGGCGTTGCCTGTTTTGTAGGCAGCCAGAGGATGAGTAACTGCCTATTGGATGGCGTTGTTTGTTTTGTAGGCAGCCAGAAGACGAGTAACTGCCTATTGGATGGCGTTGCCTGTTTTGTAGGCAGCCAGAGGATGAGTAACAGCCTATTGGATGGCGTTGTCTGTTTTGTAGGCAGCCAGAAGATGAGTAACTGCCTACTGAATGGCGTTGTCTGTTTTGTAGGCAGCCAGAGGATGAGTAACAGCCTACTGGATGGCATTGTTTGTTTTGTAGGCAGCCAGAAGATGAGTAACTGCCTATTGGATGACGTTGCCTGTTTTGTAGGCAGCCAGAGCATGAGTAACAGCCTATTGGATGGCGTTGTTTGTTTTGTTGGCAGCCAGAGGATGAGTAACAGCCTATTGGATGGCGTTGTTTGTTTTGTTGGCAGCCTACTACATTGGCTTCATCAGTGGTTTATCAGGATACCTTATGAAAGGACGATGATATCGTTCATCATTCGTTCAAGCTTTATCAATCAAATAATAAAATATATAAATAAGTAATAAAACTTGATGGTCATGGTGAAATGGTTCATAGTTGGCGTCTAATAATTGATATGTATATACGTAAACTTACCCAGCGCACGATAACATGGGTGTCATCGCCTATATACCGTATGTAATACTGCCAGCTCAATAAATAAAGCTTAATACAAGCTTATACTTCCCGGAAGTTGATTTAAATAAAATTATTTAATTATATTGCTCATAGAGTATATTGCTCATACAGTATATTAGCGGTCCCGATGGCTCAGTTATTAGAGCGTCCGCTTCGGGACTGGTAGATCCAGTGTTAATCTTGGATTGGGTCACACCTAAGACTTTAAAAAAAGAAAGTTGCAGCTTTCTCGCTTGGCGTTTAGCATTAACGGGATAGTGCAACGACTGGTTGACCTTTTATCAGTACAATGGCTCGGATTGGGTGGCTTTCTTGCCTTCAGTAAGTCGTCTTAGTGAAGCAACACTAGATAAAAGAGAGGTGGAAATCCGTCCAACAAGGAGGCTCATTACATACACCCTAAGGATTCATTCGTAGTCGTATGACTGAAAAATTGTTAAGTACAACGTTAAACCCCAAGCATTCACTGATGAACTAACGCTTGACTGAAAATCAGTCTGAAAACATGCATGATTTCCTCGATGTGCCCGACTTTGCCAACGCGGAATGACATCTCGGTTATACAACAGCACAACAAAAATGAAAAAAGGAAGGCTTTTTAAATTTTGTGAGGGTACTCTTTCAGTATACATGTACATTTGATCTATTGTTTTTTCCTTTATAATGAACGTAGATAGGTTGGATTCCAACAAGTGCGATCTCATTGGTCAAAGGGTGCCATACAGAATAACAATTAGGGTGTGTAAAGCGAGGCAATGTGTTAAATGCTAAATTGAATGACATATTTAAAGCATTTCCTATTCAACGATCGCAGTTTAATCAGTGTGAACGCGGTTTAATCAGGTACGTCAGAAACAAATTATTGTGGAAAGCTCTTCAGCATTGCGCTGTATATCGACTTCTTTTTTCGACTCTTTTCCTTTCATTTTGCCTCCTTTCTTCCGACCTTTTGCCAATGTTTTTCTCTGCTCAATACAGCTTTCAGCAAACAACTTTCGGTGTCCCTTCCAGGAAGACATGTATACTTAGTGTATCTGCCACCAAATGACTTTCGAATTCACTTATATACAGATTGAACTAATGGCTTTTTGCTATTATCTTAGAATAATCAAAATAATTATCATTCCCAAAATACAAGAGTTGCCTGTGGAATTTTAACGCTCAAAATCTGTTATAAAATTCCTACAAATTATAAAGCGGGTTGCAATATAATTTTTTCAAACTTCAGAATCATTTTAACCCTACAACTAGTACAGGCATGAGTCTGTTATTTACTGAAAGGCAATGATTCGAACTATTCTTGGCAAACACAGATTAGTGAAATGGATTTTTTGTCCTAAACCTCAGTTATATGGACTCTTTTAAACAGAAATACATATATTTTTAGCTGACGGAAAATACAATTTTCATGCCAGCTCCTTTGTATATAACTTAACATATGATATATAAAACAGTGAATGGGGCAGCTGTCCATGTATATTATAGGCGGATGCAACTAATTTTGCTATTTTAGCACAGGAAAACAACTTATATTACAAGTTTACTTGCCTATTTATTTATGGCTTCAGACTTGAGGAGACATGTAACCATTGTAATACCTCATTATATATACCACAACGGCTGCCAGGCAATGGGAAATCTCCGCACCGAAATATCAAACTGATACTACTGTTATGTGAACACGGGTCCATCTCACAAATTGTAAATCTCGCGCTAGAACATGATTTAGCCTCACATGAATTTCAAACACGACCAGCATATAAGACAAGTTAACTTTCATTGGTTGTATACATGGATTTTCAAAACATTCTTCACTAAAGTTAGCAGATAACACTTACCGCCATAATTCACACAGCGTGTACAATTTGCACGGACTTCTTCGTCGATTGTGATGTAAGATTTCCGACAACGCAGTGTTTGTCAGGGATGCTGTCTACATAAAAAGCTATAGTATTAGTGTATCAAACGACGGACTACATAACAAATGCAACAGCTGGCGGTGGAGCCGGAACATAAAGATATTGAGTGTGCTTTAATTGTTAACAATGTATGCGATTCGGCTGAAATATTTCCGTTTTAATGCCAAGTGTATAAATCGCGTGCTATTAAAAACGACAGTGTCAAGCATAAGTGTGTCATTGCACATCTGCACATGAGGAAATATAAACCTAGCCATTGTGGCAAACTCTCTATATTTAACGCACTGAAAGCTGGGTAATATGTAAAGGAAACCCTAATAACCTTATAGTGTATTTTAATATAGGAATACAGAAAAAAAAATACAGAAAGGGATTAAAGCATGATAAGGCAAGAGGTTTCAAAACAAATTTGACGAATAAATATATGTCCATAGCATATAATTTCATATAATAAGCTCAAAAATTCGGCTTGTAATGTAAAGAAAGCCATTTGGAAACTACAAATTATAGGTGAGAAAAGTCAGGGCAAGCTCCGGTGAGCAAGCTTTTAGATCAACCTTATCTGAAGTCCAGTACCACAACAAAATAGTTAACGTCCGACGAACATTAAAACCCATTTATTTATATGATTGGTGTTTCTCAAGAATATTTTCACTTTTATGACGGCGACAGCATTATGGTAGGAGGAAACCGGGGAAGAGCCGGGGGAAACCCTACGACCATCCGCAAGTTGCTGGCAGATCTTCCACTTACGGCCGGAGATGAAGCCAGCATGAGCTTGGCTTCAACTCACAGCGACCGCTTTCGTGTGGGGCTCCTGGGTCATTACGCTGCGCTAGCGCGCTAACCAACTGAGCAACGATGGCCTCAACATTAAAACTAGTTAAGGCCAATAACTGTACAGATGATTCATAGCCACTTTCTACCTGCGATATATTTATTAAAGTTAATGTGTACGTTTTCATGGATTTGAAGCCGCGACTATTTTGTACATACTAGATAAAGTTCCAGCATGAAGATTCGTAGTTTTAGGCCTCTGCTTTAAATTTTGTAAACCAACATCAGTCAAGCTCAACCACACAGCTGAACCTGTGTTTTGGCAGAAGCAATGTTTTTACAGATAAATTATTCAAAATATTGATTCACAATGAATCGCTAGATGCCTTTTATCGTACTGTATCACCCATCTTATTATATCAGCATTAGTGCTTTCATGGACAAATGGAATTAAAGTGCTACTGAGACATCTATGTATAAACAGCGCAAAGAAAGTTCCCTCCAAAACGTGGCGGGAACTTGCACACACTATCCGTTGATACACGCGGTACATCAACGTGCAGTTGCAGTTTTGCGCTAAAGGGCATGCGCAAACTGAAAATCGATCGATTTTGAAAATTTCATAAAAGGAGTCAACCAGACTTTCCAACGGCAGTTCTTTATTTTATAACAGAATTCGATCATTTTCACTCGATGACTAGTAATTATCAATATCGTGCGTAGCCGCCACGAAATTGTATCACATTTCGACAACGTGCTCGCATTGTGTTGATGAGGCTTGCGATCCATCGTTGCGGGATGGCTAACCACTCTTCCGAAAGGAGGAGTTTCACATTGTCAAGCGTGGACTCCATCCCAACTCGACGACAGACTGACTGTTTCAACTGATCCCAAAGATGTTCGACAGGGTTGAGATCCGGAGAACAAGCGGGCCACTGGATCCCGTCAATGCCTTCAGTTTGGAAGAAGTCATTCATAATCCCTGCACGATGTGATCGCGCATTGTCGTCCATGAAGACAAATCCATCCCCAACGGCGGCTACTTACAGTAAAACTTGCTGTCTGAGAGCTTGACCAACGTAGCCAGCAGTGTTCAAGTTTCCCTCAGTAGGAACCAGATCGGTCTTGCCTGTCAAAATCATGCTTGCCCAGACCATTACGCTGCCACCAGCAAAGTCCGTTACTGGCTACTGGCTGCACGCAGCACTCTTCATGGTGTTCACCCTGCCGACGCCACACACCTCTCCAAGAGTCGACGGAAAAACACACGCGTTTCGTCAATGAAAAGAGCGTTGCCGCATTGCCGTCTAACCCATCGCCCACTGCTATCTTATGACGGCGGAACAAAACGACTTTCTTCACCAGCCGCCTGAGACGTACCCCGCGGGCTTGTAGGCGCCTCCTGATTGTTTGGGCACTCAATTGTCTCGACCCGGCATCTGCTCTAAGATGATCTCGAATCCCTGGTGCTGAAATTCAGAATGAATGTTAAGTGACATGACGAGCGAGTTGAATCCGCGAGTCGAAAATGGCATTCGTTTTTTGTTTTGTTTTTTTTTTTGGGGGGGGGGGTGGTTTGGTTTTTTTTGTGGCACACTCAGACCCTCATACCTGATGTCTTTCTACTCCTTAGTGCGTCGTTTACGATTCGTGGATCTTGTCTTTGTGTGGTTGCCCTGGGCCTTCCACTTCTTGACAGGTCCTGAACATCTCCTGATGCGAGAAATTTCGCTCGCAATTTTCGAATGGCGTTTGGTGTCACCCCCATTAGACGTGCAGTCTGTTTTACAGCGGTGTTAGCCTCCAAAAGGCCAATTGCAATCGCCCTGTCCGTATTGCATAATCCAGACATGGTATACCACAGTCACAGAACGTGCAACAATGAATGTTTATGACTTATGGACAGTAAATTTAGTTGCTCTTTGTTTTGTTTTGCTTTGCAGAGACTTCTGTCATTCAACCCATTTTGGAGAGATGTTTAGCCATTGTCTCTTCTGCACACCATGCACACCATGCCTTTTCTACAGCGTTAATGACGTGAGTATTTTTAGTCAATAGAGATCTTCAGTTAATAATAGTACAAAGGTGTAACTTCGAATCAGAACTAGTTTCTCTATTCTAGTTTGAAGTTACACGTTGAACTTATAACGTCACTTATAACAAAGGCCTCTATTGTCAACAGAGGGGCCTCCGTGGCTCAGTCGGTTAGCGCGCTAGCGCGGCGTAATGACCCAGAAGCCTATCACCAATGCAGTCGCTGTGAGTTCAATTCCATCTCATGCTGGCTTCCTCTCCGGCCGCAAGTGGGAAGGTCTTCCAGAAACCTGCGGATGGTCGTGGGTTCCTGCCCGGTTTTCTCCCACCATAATGCTGGCCGCCGTCGTATAAGTGAAATATTCTTGAGTACGGCGTAAAACACCAATCAAATAAATAAATAAATCTATTGTCAACAACTTCACGTCTGCGCTCATTGGAGAAATTGCGCCATCCCGAAGAATATAGCTCTCAATGTAGCCCAGTAAATAATTACTCAATGGCTTATATTAAACGACAAAAGCTGCAATATCGCTTCATGTACATATATATCGACACATGAACTTAAGAACGCAGTAATAAGATCTAAACTATTAATTTGCATTACAATGTTTTGGTTGTATTTTCATCGTCTTTAAAAATAACAAATGTATTTTATACATGTGAAATCGAATACAGAAAAAATACTGTATTAATACATAAGCCATAAATTGATTGTGGAGTTACATGCGTCAGAAACAGTCGGCAGTAAAGTGGGAAATGCAAAAGGGTAAATTAGCCATTGTGATGAAAGCCTTATTGACACAACATGGAGGAAAATGTTCGACGAGACGTTACCAGCATGGAAATACCACGGTTCAATACCTCTTTTAGAAGTTAGAGATTCCGTATCATATATCAACGAGGAATATAATCAGAAAATACTTTCTGGAGAGAACACAAAGTTGAACTGGATTAAATATTCACAGAAGAAACATGAATTCTTTAAACAAACGTTTCAAAAAAATCTGTAAGTAGATTGCAAATAATGCGGTAGGAATCTTACACTGACGGAATATAACGTAACTGTGGTGTCCATGCATTAGGGACGAAATGACACTGATCCTGGTAATTCCCTGATGACCTTCAAATATGACGAAATCAGATTTTAAAGTCAAGTTTGGTTAACAGATAACTTATACTGAACAATGTAGAAGATAAGATCCATTGGAGATTTAGAACAAAAAGAACTATTTAATGCTGAAGCCCGATGAGTAAATGGAAATAAACACGAATCCCATTTATTAAGCGCTTGTTATGACGTCACTCTATTCAGAAAACCGTACTTTCTTCGTCAGAAAAGTACTTCATCCGTATATTCCTATATTCGTCTGGCAGATTAGATAATACGTGTAATACATTCTTTGTGTAAGACGAATCAATCAGTGTCCCATATTTAACCTGGAAAGGGAGACCACTGTGTTCACCCAACTAGCAACACCGATGTCGTCATTGGATGCTCGGGCCATAGCTAAACAATCATAGCATACTGAACAAATATCTTACGAGAATCCAACATTGTGGCTTCGCTCTTATATAGGCCTAGCTGTCAAGGGACAGTTTTTTACACAAACTTCCAACAAGTGAGCATCAAGTTTGGCTCTCCATGCTGTCACCTGTTGGGGATAACTTGAGCATACTCATAACCTGACCCGGTGTCATCAAAATAAGGGGCTAGGGTCACTCTATCTGTCTGTACGTCCATGTGTCCGTCCGGATGCAGGTCACGGTTCAGTGTGTCATATTCAGCGTCATCCGGTGGCTTGTTAACGTCAACATTATTTCCAGGCAGCAGTCTGTTTAACCTGTCGTATTCCGTCTCGGCTGTTGGCTTCGGCTCCTCCTCCTTCGCGGCCTCTGTCAAACCGGAGTCTTGAAGGGTGTTGTAGTGAGCATCTGGAGATGTCGTAAAAGTCGATGACCGTTCAGGAATATGGTCGTACGTTTGCAAACATGACACCTCCGGCAGAACCGGAACTTGCTTTCGAGGTTTGTGTACAGAAGCGTACTGTACGCTCAGGACGTCATTAGTGACGTCACTCTCGTCAGATTGGAACATAATGTCAGCATACGTCACCGCTCGTGACCCGCCTTGCGTCTGGACAGCGTTGACTTCTTCTGATACAGGGATTCCTTGGGCAGCCTGTTGCTTCCGGTATCTTCTAAGAGAATAAAAAAGAACAAAAAGGAAAAGAATCACAAAGGTAAACAATCTAGCACACTTACTGACACAAAATGAAGTTGATCATAAAACTTTCACTTTCAATTTTTTTTTAAAATAACGTTGTCTAATTGCGCTGATAGGTTGTCTGATTACAACGCTGCGATGCCTGATCATGCTGCTAGGTTGTCTGAATACATTGATATGGTGTCTGATTATAATGCTACATTGTCTGATTCCACTGCTCAGTCTCATTACACTACTACTTTGTCTGATTATCCTGCTAGGATGTCTTATTACACGGCCAGTTGTCTGATTACACCATCACATCGTTTGTTCATACAGTTACGTTGTCTGATGATAATGCTACCTTAATTACAGTCGCACTATAATGCCACATTGTCTGATTACTCAGTCAAATAGTTTGATTACACCGTCACACAGACAATGTGACTGTTTAATCAAATGTGATGATTACACATTCACACAGACAATGTGACTGTTTAATCAAATGTAATGGTTACACTGTCACATTGTCTGATTACACTGTCACTCTGTCACATTGTCTGATTACAGTGTCAAATTGTCTGATTATACTGTGACATTGTCTGATTACACTGTCACACTGTCTGATTCTACTGACAATTTGTCTGATTATACTGACTCTTTGTCTGATTATACTGACACTTTGTCTGATTATATTGACACTTTGATTATACTGACACGTTGTCTGATTATACTGTCACATGGTCACACTGTCTGATTGCACTGTCACACTGTTACATTGCCTGATTATACTGACACTTTGATTATACTGACACATTGTCTGATTATACTGTCACATTGCCTGATTATACTGACACTTTGTCTGATTATACTGACACATTGTATGATTATATTGTCACATTGCCTGATTATACTGACACTTTGTCTGATTATACTGACACATTGTCTGATTATATTGTCACATTGCCTGATTATACTGACACTTTGTCTGATTATACTGACACATTGTCTGATTACACTGTCGCATTGCCTGATTATACTGACACTTTGTCTGATTATACTGACACTTTGTGTGATTATACTGACATTTTGTGTGATTTGTTTACAAAGCCATTTGCAGCGTAATCAATGTGACAATATAATCAGACAATGTTTCAGTATAATCAGACAATGTGACAGTGTAATCAGACAATGTTTCAGTATAATCATACAATGTGACCTTTGTGTGATTATACTGACACTTTTTCTGATTATATTGTCACTTTGTCTGATTATACAGTCACATTGTCTGATTATACTGACACTTTGTCTGATTACACTGTCACACTGTCTGATTACACTGAAACATTGTCTGATTATACTGACACTTTGTCTGATTACACTGTCACACTGTCTGATTACACTGAAACAATGTCTGATTATACTGACACATTGTCTGATTATACTGACACATTGTCTGATTATACTGACACTTTGTGTGATTATACTGACACTTTGTCTGATTATACTGACACTCTGACTGATTATACTGTCACTTTGTCTGATTACACTGTCACATTGTCTGATTATATTGAAACATTGTCTGATTATACTGACACTTTCTCTGATTACACTGACACAGTCTGATTATACTGTCACATTGTCTGATTACACTGTCACATTGTATGATTATACTAAAACATTGTCTGATTACACTGTCACATTGTCTGATTATACTGAAACATTGTCTGATTATATTGTCACATTGATTACGCTGCAAATGGCTTTGTAAACAAATCACACAAAGTGTCAGTATAATCACACAAAGTGTCAGTATAATCAGGCAATGTGACAGTATAATCAGACAATGTGTCAGTATAATCAGACAAAGTGTCAGTATAATCAGGCAATGTAACAGTGTGACAGTGCAATCAGACAGTGTGACCATGTGACAGTATAATCAGACAACGTGTCAGTATAATCAGACAAAGTGTCAGTATAGTCAGACAGGCCTGATATATGTGTACTAGTATATCAGGCAGTTAGACTTACCTTCGCTTGACAAAAAGGCAAAGGAGGACGACAACGACAACAAGGATGAAGACACCAGCAATAACAGGGCCGATAATAATAGCATCTGCAATAAGAAGAATCACTCTCTTTGTCTTATGGAAATTTAAATACTCCACATGTCTCCATTAAATGTATATCCAATGGCGAAAATGACAAAATGTTAAACGAACACAGAAGCTCTGAAAACCTTGAAAATTTTGAATAGCTGGTCCCTCCATACATCTTAAACTGCTCATTGTGACACCTCGTTAATCCACAGGCTTACAACGGCTATGAAAATAGTACTTGATAACGTATGTCAAAAGCTTAAGGCTAATATAACAATACTCAGATCTATATTGAAATGCCTATAACTAGATCAGGAGAACCTGGTTTCCGTCCACCATAATGCTGGCCGCCGTTGTATAAGTAAAATAGTCTTAGGTACGGCGTAAAACACCAATCAAATAAATAAATAAGATAAGGAGAAATGCATATAGGCTACTCTCAGACTGCCATTTGATGGTTCAATGGTGTTCATGCTTCCTTATTTTAAAATGAATCCATGAGTCGCAAAAAGCATTCGTATATCAGCCGTCAACAGAAATTAATGTTCCAGATCAATAACCGCAAGGTCAATTACCAAAACGACGTATATACACGAACCACCGCAGAACTAAGAAAGTATGTGAAGAACGAAACTAGGACGGAATCAAGCAAATAAAAGCTTAGCAGTCAGCAGTTTACAAGGACGTTTGAAAGATGCTAGGTTTGTTCCAGACGAATCAGTATTACATCGTGTACCATACTGGTACATAAGTTGTCGATAATAAAATAGTTGCGCTTTGATGGCAAGTCATCATATACCCAACGTGGGGCGATCTAGTTCAACTCGATGAAAATACAGCCCGTCATGTGGGCTACTGTGGTTCTTTTTGTACCCTTACGGCTTTACACCTAAGCTCGTAGGAATACAGCTACAACTAGAAGTTCGCGTGTATTTTGGGCTAATATATTAGTTCCACCGCTTAGGTTTAGGCCATACAGGGCCGGAAGCGAGATAATGAAGCCAGTCGGCGAGTCTGCTATGCAGCCGCGGAGCGAGTTTGCGAGGCAGCCGCGGAACGAGTTAGCCAAGCGAGTTAGCCAGACAAGCGAGACAGCAATATAACTTAGCATAGCAAGGTAGTAAGCGAGACAGTGAGATGGTTCACCTAGCTACTTGGCTGTCTAGATGCCTCGTTTGGCTGCCTGTCTTACACAAGGCGAGGTTGCAAGCTATGGAAAGGTCATCTGACGGTGACGGGAGTCTTACGAAAAATCGAGGTGCAAAACAACTTACTAGTACTCTCAGTCTCAGGGGACGCAACTCTATTGTCTCCGGATATTAGGTCGTCTCCAGCGCACTCCGATGGACAGTCTACAAAGCAGCAACCAGCAAAAGTCAGACACACAGGCAGGCTGCTTCACAGACTGGTTGACTGAATGGCGGTGTGTGTGTGTTGAGGGGGGGGGGGGGGGGGGGGGGGGGGGGGGGTGAGGATCCAAAATCTTCTCTTTCAGGTTATTCAGAAGAAAAGAAAAAATAACTGACATCTTAAAATCTTCCAGAAGACACAAATAACTCGACGGTATTCCAGCCCTGTTCTTTTCTTGAAGGACGTGTACTGAAGGGTGTTTCACCCCAAGTCGGGTTACCCACTGTTGCGACCTAAACAGAGATTGCCTATGAAGTTTTCACATCTAAGTAAAAAATGATTCACAGATTCATCCACTTGGCAATGGTCACACAGTCGTGTATGGTGTAAAGTTATTTTACACTCGCATAATATCGTGGCAACATATTTAAGAAAAAAATCTCAAAATGGTGGGGGGGGGGGGAGGGGGCATGATTGTTTCCTGTGAGGTATAAAAACACCGAAAATATTTTACGACCGTTAAATTCGCAAGACCAATCGTTAGCACGCTATTTACTCAGGAGCCTCCCACCAATGCGGTCGCTGTAAGTTCAAGTCCATTTCATGCTGGATTCCTCTCCAGCCGTACATGGGAAGGTATGTCAGCAACGTGCGGATGGTATCGGGCATTCCCAGGGCTCTGCCCGGTTTCCACCCACCATAATGCTGGTCGCCGTCGTATAAGTGAAATATTCTTGAGAATTGCGTAAAACACCTATCACGTAAATCGTAAGACCAACACTCACACTTTTCATTTTACATGCAACTATTTCCTATAATACACCTACGTAGTTTGTACTACCTTGATTAGAATTTAGTGGTATTGGACATTTCGCAAAATACGCCCAACCTTGTACGTCACCGGTCAACAGCCGACAAATAGCGTTCTATTCATGACCCTGAAACATCCGTACATCGTTCTATCAGGGCGGTGGCATGGTATTGCTTGCTGTTACCTTGACAAAGCTCCTTATAATCCGGACAACAGTTGTCATACAACGTGCAATTCTGGTCACAGTGACATGGACGCCCACTACCGGGCTGAAACTTTTCAAAACAACGACCCCAGCAAGTCGCTGAAATGAAAGGAAAAATAGCAATACAACACATGTACTCGTTACATATCGCACTGAGTACATAAGTACATATACAGTACAACATCGCACGTTTACCTACTGAGCTTACGCTTTTGTGAAGTCAATATTGTAGTATATCACATCTTATAAACACTTATTCTCACTTAAACATCAACATCCAGTGCCATTATGTACAAAAAACGAAATAAAGCAGCAAATATCAAATACTGCGAAAATACTCTCCACTATTTGTAGCCGTCGTAAAATTATTTAAACACACAAGTTGCCTTCGGGTCCTCGACACACTGGTAGCCATAGTCCGGACAACAGTCTTTGCGTCCAACACAGTCTGAGACGCACTCGCAACTCAGACCATGGACATGTTCCCCACAATTACCCTCGCAGCTGCCCACCGATTCTACAGTCAAAGGTTTAATGAAAAACAAAGTGTGGTTAATAACACATAAGGGATCACCGGACCAAACCGATAATCTCTTTTATACAAAAGACAGCATGGAGGCTAATAACAGAGTTGCCACGACATTGTGACAGTTGACAGTCACACATAAACAGTGAAATTCAGCTCAGTTAAGAATTGTTTTCATGTAAATGCTTAAGTAGTAGCGATTTACACAGCTCCGTAGGACCATGGTGTAAGCAAAATTTGGTTTTAACAAATATACAGCTTCTTAGACGTCACTGGTCTAGAATTGCTCAACATGTTATGTTGCCATCAAATTTAATACACAATAACATGAAAAAAAGAATATATAATGTATGTATGTATAGGAACTTAGATGACGAATACCTGTATGGTTCCAGCAGACATAGTGTACAGTGATGTCTCCTACCGCTACCAAAGGCAGTTCACAGTGCCCTGCAGTATGCTTCATGAGATCACATCCGTGCTGTAGGCTAGCTATAACGCTGCTATTTCCTTTCATAAAACATAGGTCCTCCTCATTCTTCTTTTGCTGGCGGCATTTCGAGCTGCTATCCGCGCAGGTGACGTTGTTGTAGTATTGCCTGACCTCAGTCAGAACGATGACGTCATTAGATTTGCATTTCAGTCGAAGTTGGCCGGAATCACATATAACCGCTTTCTTCTCTTCAAAACCAAAGATAGTGTCTTCAATGAGAAAGAAAAAACACAGTATATCAAAGTATTTCCGGATCAGCACCAAATGAAACATCTGGATTGGTGATTGATAAAAGACAAGAAGTTGTGGATATATAGGCCTACATATATGTTCTATTTTGTGAATAAATATAAATTCAGTAATTTTTATTTCAATACTGAATACACAAAAAGAAAAACATTCCATGATTTTTTATTCAGTAGTGATTGGTTGCATGCTTCAGTCGCGGTATTTGCCAACAGGATCTGTGGTAACAACAAAGTGGAAGATTTCTGATTTTTCTCTCAGTTGAGAACTACTTTAATTGGCTAGTGATCTTATGCTAAGAATTACAGAATGCTCTTGGAGGTTTTAATGTTCTCCAAATACTCATGTGTTTCGATGTCATTTCCGTAAAGTTAGCCCACTCACATGGAGACAATCAAAGATGCGAGTTCTTGAGCGTCGGAAATGCATGCCTAGATAGACTGATACATATATGTATATACTCCTTACAGCGCATGTGCCGCTCCCTATGCTCATTTTACATCACTGTCCCCACTAGACAAGCTTGACCTTTGGAGTGATTATAAAGCGAACGTAGAGAGCAGCGCATGCGCTCTACCGTGTATGAGACTGATGATATGAACTCGCATATCGTGGTGATATGAACTCAGATGGTCACATACATTAATGCAATGTATATAGGCTTAACTGTAAATTTCAGGTTGAATTTAAGATATAGAGGATATTGCACAGTGAAGGTTGAATACCATAAATATTGTTCGAGTGAGAGGTGGAAATGATAACCCATGAGACGCGAATATTCTATTTATTATTTATATATTGACATTTTCTCTGCATGTATATAAATGCGCATCAGTTTAGCTGTTGCATCCGTGAAGAAAATAAGCAATGTGCCATCTTCGTCATATTTCTGATTTTATTCATAAGCCCTGCAATTTCGTTCACGTCCGCGCTCACAAAACCTGTTTAGAGTTTTAAACAAAGTCTATATGTAATTGTACATTCTACATCTGGTGCTTAATGCTAATGCAATATAGGTATTTACGTAAATTAAGCACATGAGGAATTTCTACTTCCTTTTTTGGCGAATTATATATTTCACGGAAGTGAACGGCCTTGTAATGCGGTCCACGAAGGGTCAAGATCTCCAGAAGCATTTTTATCAGTGAAGGAAATAATGGAATTTCACTGATGTATAAATAATAAATTCATGTGTCCAGAACGTGTTTCCAACCAGACAACAAAAACAGTAGGTGTGAGATAATGTGAACAAGTTATACAGGGATTAAATGCTCCAAAAAATGAACAATATACACAACGATAACATGCAAACCAGAATCTCTTCATGATAACTGTGTGTAATTCAGTTTAACCCAGGGCTAGGGGGCTGAACATTCATCGTCTTGAATTATATCGCCACTTTGAATATATGAACACTTGCCGTAGTATATTGCCATGTTGGATATATGAACACTTACTTTGGTATATCGCCATGTTGGATATATGAAAACTTGCTTTGGTATATCGCCATGGTGGATGTATGAACACTTGCTGTAGTATATTGTCACGTTGGATATATGAACTCTTGCTTTGGTATAAAGCCACGTTGGATATATGAACACTTGCTATCAAAACACAACTGTATCAGAGTTTTATTACCTTTGACTGCTTCTCTTTGCGTGATTTCGACCTAATTTCATATCTACTATTCTCTCTTAGTCCTTTGTATGATGGTTTGTGTTAAGTGTCGTTTTGGGAATGGGCTTTGTCATTATTAACGGGGAACGTCCATTTTGGTTGACGGCTGGCATACGAATGTTTTGATATAATGAGATATGCTTAATTATAGTTTTCATTAAACTTTCACTTTCATTCTTTTTAAAAAAAAAAAGTTTTTCGACCAACACCTACATTTCAAACGTTAAAATTCTTATATCGCATCCCTTTTAAGCCTATATGTTTACTCAGTTAACATCGGTTTATAGCTTATTTCATTTTCACTCTGGAGGCCTGTATATCAGAAATATTTAACTTCCTGTCTGAAAGGTTAAGCTGTATTCCCAAATTTATTCACCCTATAATCATGAATATAGGGTATAGGGTACAAATTCTTGTCAGATATCTGCCCGCATTGAATCGTCCTTTGCTTGTGTATGTTATGAATAGGAATATGATGGGACAAGGAATAGGGAATGAAGGATAGATCCAAAATTTTGCGAATAAAAACGAACTGGAATTACAAAGGGACTCGTCCAGATAGTCCACCGAGAGGATTCTACATGTGTGTTGTTAATCGACATGACGAGCAATGAACTGCTTCAGCACAATCCACATGTGTTTTCTGGATGAAGAACAAAAAATGATTAAATAAAATAAAGCTACCTGCTTTAATTGATCAACATGCTAAAGTTTTAACTCACGTGACATTTTAGGGTTCATTCTATGTGTTTTTCAAGCTAACGGCATATCGAAATAGGCCTATTATATTTATCGCTTTCTGGGCAAATGACAGCCGCCACCCTTCATGGTTAAGCATAGACATCTCTTCTCCCAGCTGATTACATTCTGTAAAAATTTGACAAGTTCATTTTTTCCTGTTGCGGTATTTTTACCTCTGTTATATATAGTGGATTCGAAAACATAATTTTCCAGGTAATTTTGTCTCTATTTTCTCCTGTTGAACTCTTTCGGTATGTTTCAGAGTTGCGGGGACAATAAAGTTGGTCCAATAACATAGTACATACAGGGTTACTCCTGTTTCTAGCTTGAAACACTAGGGCTGAGCAATCTTACATGGTCCTATAATATATAAATCTAAACCCGGATTCGGTCTATATATTAAATGATATACATGCAGCCCATTTTGGCCATTAGGCTCCTGTGTATATGTGAATATATACACAGAACATGAAGGCTATGTACAAACATCAGGCAGATATGTAGGTCGCTGGTGTAGCTATGCTGATTCAGAAGTGTGTTCAAATTGCACATTTAGAGAAAAATGACCTTTGAGATGGTCGCCCCCACACACATATGCAAATAGTGTATACTACATGTTTTTAGTACGTGTTACGAAATATATATTTAGGACTGTAGATGAAGTGCTATATACATTACGGAGCATAAATAATGTATTACTGGGCAAAACCAATTTCACTTCATTTTTATGACTACACTGTATAAAAGAAGAATGACAAATGAAATGGGCACTATACGTGTAGCTGTTTGTTTAAATAAGTCCATTCGTACTGGGTTATACAAGCTAACATGTACCCTGTAATTATAATAGGCCTACAGTACGCTGTTTGGTTCCATAATTGTTATCCGCATACAGCCTACCTTACGGTGCCAAAACGTTATAGGTAACACAAATCTCCAGAATACTACATTGTCGGTAATTCTTGATTTCATATTCAACAGCATATATGACGTGAACTAATACTTACCATTATAGCCCGAGATACAGCTGAATAGCTTTATGATTATCACAAAACTGAAGACTGTCCTTATCTCCGTCATTCCTGGAATGGATCAACGACAGTCTGTCTTGACCGATGTGTATGGTTTGTCAAATATAACCCGGTACTAACCTCACACACCGTCTATACGTATAATCAATTGTAACACTAGACGAGCTGACGAAGAACTTCCTGATAGCCCTGAGTAAACGTTACATTTTTGTGGGCACCTCGTTCAGTATGGAAGTAAATTTAGTACGTGTCCCATTTGGGCGAGAGTCGACGTAAGCCAGTTTGCAATCTCGCGGCTCAACTGCATGGCTGCAAGTTTCATCGAATATATGAAAGACTAGAATGTTTATGAAGTACAGAGAGTAAAACCAGAGTAGCGACGACAGTGTGGTACTTGGCAAATGGTCACACGTAACGGTTGAAATACGGCCTCTCGTCCATTTACCGTATTTGGGGCGTTTTTGCAACTTATACCTCCCCTTGCAGAAGACATTAGATAAGAAAACAAGCGCAGTGACATGACAGTTATACTAAAATTTCAGCCTACGTTGGTCTGGAAATGCTCAAAGTGCTCTATTGTCTTCACAATTAGGTTAATAAACACATACCATCGTACAGCATGGAATTTATTTATTTAGTCATTTGATTGGAGTTTTACGTCACACTCAAGAATATTTGACTTATACGATGGCGGCCGGCTTTGTAGTGGGAGGAAGCTGGGGAAACACATGACCATTCGCAGGATCAGCACAAAATTAACACAGGCTGGAAGCGTGTGTGAGGAGGTGGGAGAGAGGTCCTCGTTTTCCAGTGTGACCAGTAGAGTACGCCCAGGCACCATAGTCACATGTAGCTACTACATGCACGATCCAATCAGAATACAATCTACAGAGAAAACTCAGAAGTTCTGCGGTATTAAACCACTCCAGCTGTTATTAATCTCGTTCTGCAGACGGAGGGAAGTAGGACAGTTGGTCCTAGCTTGGGTGGCTGATACGACTCTTATCTGGCTGGAAGGAGCCTGGAAGTGTGTTCAGAAACTGCACTGTGAACAAGTGGGTCTTGAAATCGCACTGTGAGGGATCTGGAGGTGTGGTCGGAAATTGCGCTGTGAGGAGCCTGGAAATGGGTCTGGAAATTGCACTGTGAGGTGCATGGAAGTGGCTCTGTAAATTGCACTGTAAGAAGCCTGGAAGTGGGTCTGGAAATTGCACTGTGGAAGTGTGTTTGGAAAATGCATTGTGAGGAGTCTGGAAGTGTGTCAGAAATTGCACTGTGGGGAGTCTGAGAGCGTGTTCGGAAATTGCACTGTGAGGGGTCCGGATATGCATTCGGAATGCAATGTGGTTGACAGGTACATGTAGGGGGTCATGCACAAGCATTTCAGATATCGCGGTATCAGAACTAGCTTTAGTCTGCTTGCTCCACTGGCAAACTAAGGCTACACCTCAATAACTTTTGTTTGTCTTACTACAGCATTATGGAATCTAACTAATATTCAAAGAGTTGTGAAAACCCAGCAAAGCAAATGCATACTTCACAGTTATAAAACAAATTGAAATGTACATTTTTTTATTTTGATACACAAAAATAGAATACTATTATCCCAGTGATATATGCTTTAAACTTGCCATAACTTGCTTGGAGACGTACGAAAAGAAGTACAAGTTAGCCAAAACTATTTTCTTAATATTAACTTCATTCACAAATCTTATCAACAGGCCTGAACTAGGCAACTGATATTATTTTAAACACAGAAAAAAGAATTTGAATTCAGAAGAATTTGATGTACAAAACTTTGTGAAAGTGACCCCTTAACTGGCCTGAATTCAGCCACAACACAAAACAGCAAATGTTTCATCAGCAATTACACAAACTTGCCCTTTTATTTCATTTTTTTTTCGCATACTTCATGTAGATAATTTCAAAATATTTACATGAACCTACACGTATTTCAGTGGAAAATATATGTGGAGAATGATATTTTAGTAAATCAGATACAGCTTGAGGCTGTCTTTGAATAAACATAAACAAATGGTTCATTTAAATTATGGGTACTTATCATATTGCAATATTATAGAATGGAAGACAACTACAAGTATCACCGGAAACAAAATCTTTTTTCTTCTAAACATAGTAAAGTATCACTGGATCGTCTTTGAGAAAGGACATCTTCCATTTAATCACAGGTTCCAATATCATAAATCCTACATTTATTGACAACAGATCTACAAATATTATATTATTGTAAATTGCATAATATACAGTCTTAAATATACCTTAGTGTATATGGATAAGTTGAACACATGATAAATTGAAGAGCAAATATCAAACTGAAAATAAAACCTCAACACTTACTAGTTAAAGAATACTACAGTAAATTAAAAATCACTCACTGATTATCACAGATAAATAGCACAAACATGTATTTAATTACATATGAAGTGTGAAATTTAAAATCTTAACTTCAAATAGTATTCAAAGAAAAAGTCTTCAAATAAATGATCAGGTTCTTAGAATGGACATCCTACATGTAAGTTTGCATGAAAAACAGAATGGAACAATCCTGGACTTAAATGTTTTCAAGAATCATGTAAAAAGTGAAATCTTGTAGAAAACAAAACATAACAAATGCTCTCTAGTCTGAGGAGTTTAACAAGTAAAATGTTTTATATCATATCACAGTATCATGGACACTGGGAAAGCAGTTAGGCCGACATGCAGAAGTGGGCTACATTAAAGTCTGTTATTTGTATCCATGTTTGGTGTACAAAACAAAATCTAAGCAGACAAACTGACCAACGTGAGACAAGCTGAATACTGAATAAAATACACCAGAGGGTAAAAACCTTATAATTATGTATTATATTTTTATAAATATGTATAAACTATATATTATGTAAACTATATATTATGTACAAACCTTAAGTACATTTAATAAAAGCTATAATTCAGCTGTAACTTAGTAAGTTTTATCATGCGTACAGGTCTCCTTAACTGTAAAAGTAAAAATGAAACCTAATGGCACTGCATGACATTTCATAATTCAGACTCAGTTCCAAGACAATTGGCTCAGTCAAACCAAAACCTTTTGTTTATGGTTCATAACACACATGTAGGTCTACATCAGAGTACATGACTAGGTAAGACTTTTTGATCTAGAGAAACAGGAAATCCTGATCTGAAATTATAATAATGAGATGAACAAGTCTGATTTTCCAAATAAATTGAACTGTACATCTGATTACCAAGAACCAGATGTTCCTGGTAATCAGGAACTGTAGGCTACATCTGATAACCAGGAACCAGATGTTCCTGGTAATCAGGAACTGTACATTTAATTACCAGGAACTTAATTACGTATGCACGGCCCCCAGTAAAAACAGAATATCACTAAGTATGGCAGAGAATATGACTAGGCGAGGTGCCTGGATGTTGAGCTATGTCTTTATGAAATCTGAATATCTGATGTGGATATAGAGCTGTAATGCCATGAATAGAATTAAGAACTTAAATGCATCTTCAGGTGAATAACCAGCTTGCCCAGTCTACGGGAGCAAACAACTGGGGGCACTATTCCAGCTAGATGATAGCCATCAACCAGATGTTGAAATGCTCGTCAGCTACAGTTGTATCAGCTGTTGTCCAATCGGCTCTTAGTCATGTAGTGTCCGACGTTGTGCATGAGGAGTCCGATGTTGTGCATGAGGATTTAGATGTTGTGCATGAGGAGTCACATGATGTGCATGAGGAGTCACATGTTGTGCACGAGGAGTCATGTTGTGCATGAGGAGTCACATGTTGTGCATGAGGAGTCATGCTCTACATGACGAGTCGCATGTTCTGCATGATGTGCACATGTACGAAGAGTCAGATGTTGCACATGAGGCGTCAAATGTTGTACAAGATGGTCAGATGTTGTCTGTGAGGGTAAGATGTTATATGCAAGTCGGATGTATGCGAGGTCAGATGTTGTATATAAGAGTCAGGTGCATGTAAAGGTGAGATGATGTTTGTAAGTGTGAGATGTTCTATGTAAAGAGAACACAAGATGTACGTAAGGGTGAGATGTACGTAAGGGTGAGATGTATGTAAGGGTAAGATGTTGTATGTAAGGGTAAGATGTATGTAAGGGTGACATGTATGTGAGGTGACATGTTGCATGTGAGGGTTAGATGTAAAGAATGGTCAGATGTTGTATGCAAGAGCCAGATGTAGTATGAGAGGGTCAGATGTTGTGTGAGAGAGTCAGATGTATCAGAGTCAGATGTTGTATGACAGTCAAATGTTGTATGTGAGCATCAGATGTTGTATGCAAGAGTCAGATGTTGTTCATGGGGAGTCACACAAGTGGACTCTTGACATTACAAGTCAGCCATAAGACATACTAAGTCCGTAAAGCTTTAATGATTATGACAAGTTGTGTATGAAAAGCTAATTTCCTTTCAATCAGTTCTTCCCAGCATTTTTACCTTTACAACCTGATTTTTCTTTCTAATCCATACATTTTGCCACTGATGCCTTACAATATGACACAGCTTTTGGATTGGTACTGGTCAGCTATTGCCTCCTCATCATACAGGTGCTGACCGGATGCCTTCAGCTTCTTCTCGGAACTTTTACCAACGCTGTGTTTCTTCTTAGATTTCTTCTCCTTCTTCTCAGGTTTGTCCTTGTATTTCTTGTTGCTGCCTGGACTGTCCAACCATCGAGAGGAGCCCTTCCCACGAGATGTCATCCCTTCATCATCTGACAAGCCCAGGCTGTTCAAGCTGTATGAAGTGGCATTCAGTTGTTTGCGGGGATCACTGACAGGATCTTTACCCAGAGGGCCCTTCCCTAGGGCCTGATTCCTGTCCATACCTGGCTGCTTTCCCATGGGAAGATCCCTGCTGATGCCCGGACCCTGGCTGATCACACTGCCCTTTGATGGCCCATACAGCTTAGCGGACTCCTCCTCTTCCTCAAGATTCTTCTCAGCATCCTCAATCAGTTGCTGCACCTCCTCCGAGGATAGAGGGTCTTCCTCAATACAACAGGCTGCGAACTCAAACTTCACTCTGGCCACTGAAAGAAACAGATAACATGCTTTAATAAAACTCTGGAAACAAATCGGTCATTTGATCCTTGAGAAGTCTTCTGTAATAGAATATTCATCACACTGTATTTATGTGTGTGACCTTTTTCCATGGACCATGCTAATGCATCTGCATGTACGTGCACTCATCTGACAGTTTTTTGCGAATTGGAATTATTCAAATAATTTGGATAATTCCAATGCATGTCCCGTGTGTAATACCCTGGATAGGCTTTACTGCTGAGGTCGACTGTTTTGTTTACATGTATCTGATATGTGTTTTCAAGAATATTTCACCTTAATGACAGACATGATCTTATAGGAATGTAGATTTTCAGACATCCAGGTTAGTATACCATAAAAGATAACACTATAAAACTGTTCTACTGGACAATGTACATTATTTACTGATGTTGCGGCCACAACCTAACGCCTTCAACAGAGTAAGGTGTCAAACAAAAAGAATTCCTATTTATATTGAAGTTTTAAACATGAGAAAAAGGAGAAGAAATCTAAGAAGAAACACAGCGTTGGTAAAAGTTCAGAGAAGAAGCTGAAGGCATCCGGTCAGCACCTGTATGACGAGAAGGCAATAGCTGACCAGTACCAGTCCAAAAGCTGTGTCATATTGTAAGGCATCAGTGGCAAAATGTATGGATTAAAAAGAAAAATTAGGTTGTAAAGGTAAAAATGCTAGAAGTTATAACTTCCATATAAATAGGAATTCTGTTTGTTTAACACCTTACTCTGTTGAAGGCGATAGGTTGTCGCCGCAAGGTCAGTAAATAATATACATTGTCCAGTAGAACAGTTTTATAGTGTTATCTTTTATAGACACCATCTTAGTTTCCAAACAAACCTTAAAACACTTTCTAAAATCAAAAAAAAATACCAGAATCAGACAGAATCATGAGCCAAATTTTGGCTCATTTTATACTGGAGTTGCCAGTCAGTCTACGGCATAATTAAGTCTACTCACCTCCTGGGGGTAAAATAACCACAGGATAAAATCCACCAGGTGGCAGCACTAAGACCCGTCGTAAAACCACAGTCCGGTTTAGTGTCAGGTAACAGATGACTAGATCCTCCCTGCGTCTTGTCCTTGAAGAGTTGTGTTTAGGAAAGATAATTCCCCAGCCGATAAAATCCCCTTGTTGCACAGAAGATGCCGCTGCAAGAGTTAGCAAGTTAGAAGTGAATTGTTAAGAACTAAGACAACTAAGAGCTTACTGCATGCACTTTTAGTTACTCCCAGCTCTGCCTGGTTTCTTCCACCATAAACAAAACTACAATGCTCAATCAAAATATACCTGCCAAGGCAAAGTGAAATATATCAACACACAATCCTGCACACAACATCTCCTTTCATAAATTCTTTAAGTGAAGCAGTTCTTCAAATACATGTGGGGTATATCAGTCACAAAAAGGGGCATAATTCAGTAAATTTAAATTGCTTTCACTAGACTTCTGCTCTGGTTGGAGAGACAAAACGTGAACAAATTTTTACAAACGTACGGACGGATCGAACGGACAGAAAGACGGAGTGAACTGACAATGCCATGCCATAATAAATAAGCTGCATAAAATCGGATACATTTTGATCAACATATACATGTACAAGAGTGTACTAGTACTATATACCTTTTCCTGTCGCCCAAAACCTGATGAAGTCCTGGGTGTAATGACTGCTAAGTGGAGGATCTCTGGGTGATGCGGCGCAGAGTGCGATCACAGGAGGGGGAGAGCAGTCATCAAACGCATCCACTAGCTGGATTTCATAGTGGTTAAACTCTGCAAGAGAAACAACACCCCGTGAACAACTTCATAGATACTCTTACAGCCCATATTACACCTAATACATCTGTACCTTATTTATTTGATTGGTGTTTTACGCCGTACTCAAGAATATTTCTCTTATACGATGGCGGCCAGCATTATGGTGGAAGGAAACCGAGCACAGCCCGGGGGAAACCCACAACCATCCACAGGCTGCTGGAGATCTTCCCACTTACGACCGGAGAGAAAGCCAGCATGACCTGGACTTGAACTCACTGCAACCGCATTGGTGAGAGGCTCCTGGGTCATTACGCTGCGCTAGCACACTAACGGAGCCACAGAGGCCCCCATCTGTACCTTATCACATGTATGTACACATACATGGGATATATGGTTCAATCTTCCACAGGCTGGATTCAACTCTGCATGAAAAACAACACCGATTGGGAAACATAATAGTGGTTCTTACAGCCTATAAGACACCTAATGCATGTGTATCCAGTGTGTCTGATCTATTGAACATACATGGGATATGCGGTTTAGACGGAGAAATGTGCTACATCACTGGTCCAGATATTTGTATGGAGTAGTTTGACTAAACCCATAACTTTGTGATTATTTTGGCAGTAGCCCACATGATACATCACAAGCTTTCTGGAATAACCATTCCCAGCCTTGATCGCGGGCCAAATGCAAACAGGCAAGAAAAAACAAGGTGATTGTTCAGTTTTTAAACAAATTTACTGCACAGTCAAGTTGTTAATAAATGAACCCAGTATGTTCTAGCAGCATTATAACTAAGCAAATGTGACTTCGGGCACACTTCGGGCACTTGGCGCTAAAGCACTGACATGTATGTTTTTTTGTTTTTTTTGATTGGTGTTTTATGCTGTACTCAAGAATATTTCACTTATACGACGGCGGCCAGCATTATGGTGGGTGGAAACCGGGCAGAGCCCGGTAGGGGGAACCCACGACCATCCGCAGGTTGCTCACAGACCTTCCCACTTACGGCCGGAGAGGAAGCCAGCGTGAGCTAGTCTTGAACTCACAGCGACCGCATTGGTGAGAGGCTTCTGGGTCACTACGCTGTGCTAGCGCACTAACCGACTGAGCCACGGAGGCCCCGACATGTATGTCACAGTACATATAAATATATGTACTGTATATATAGACAGGCAAGTCTTGCAAGCTATTTTCAACGTACGATGTATTACAACTCATTAAAAAAAAACAAAAAAAAAACAAGCATATAATCTTCAGACAAATGGGTCAAACTTTCAACTTCCAGTGCCCAAAACTAAGAACTGTAATGAGGTCCTTGATTTTAACACAAGTTAGAAATGGCTTGTGGAATCAGCTGCAGGAACTACATTTATCAAAGGTCTTAAGACTTCAGCCAAAAATTCAAGCACAGCTACAGTTAAAATGTTTTGCTCTCGGAAGTCTAAAATTTTGACACTGATTCTTTACTGCAGAACAGTATTCCATCTACAACTTGTGCTCTTTCCTCTTTTAAGTCTGGCTTTTTATGTTTTCCTAAGCTGCTTAATAAATGAAAACCTTAGTCCTCATTCCAACCTACCTGTGTGTAAGCTGGAGGCAGCCTGCAATACCTGCACCTTCTTGCTATTAGGCATCACTGAGACAATGTTATCCTCATCAACCATGGACCCTTCAGGAAGACACCAATGTTCCGGATTTGTCTGCAAGCATTTGAAATAAGAAGATGGAAATGTCTAAAACTATACCAATATCTGACTTCAATATCCTGTCTGAGACATTCTGTGGCAGTTAGCTCAATTCAGGATGACACACACACACATTCAGACTTTGTGCCATTTTTTTAATAAGACAAAAATGCATACCTGTCATCTTAGTGACTGGAAAACTTCCACACGGTTTTTTGCATTTACACAAGAAAATTGTGTAACAACCAAAAAAAGCCACATGTTTCTTGGCGTTTCCAGTTACAAAGCTGACAACCTTCATGCATCATCATCAAGGGGGCCACAACTCTTGAAAACAATGCACGATGAGATATCAACACAATTTACTTTCTTGCCAGGCCATGACAGCAAAGAGAATGGTTAGCTATATAGTTCAAAAAGGACAACATGACTTGGTAAAATGTCCAGTAAAGAGAAAATGGAGGTACAAAACCAAATAAAACATAGAGGCAAGACCGTTCTTCGCGCAACACAGAGAAACTACATGGACTGTAAATGCCTAAATTGCACGAGACTCGAAGGGAAAGAGTCAGTTTGAACTCACTGTGTTCAGAAGGGGTCCCCTTTCCACCCTGGTCTGCCAGACTATGTTAATATCCACATCATGCCCGTTAGCACATAGGGACACCGTGGGCAGGTAGCGATTCCGCTCCGCTTCGTACAGGTAGCGCGTGCCGATTGGACGCTCATTCTTGAAGAATAACACCACTGCTACTTTGTCAGCAAAGGCACTGATTTTTACTCCGATTTTATCACCTACAAAAGACAAACACACTTATGGGATCAGTAAATCGCATAACTAGATGTACATTAAAGCAGCAAATGTAGGCAAATGGAAGTCTGATCCCCCACCAAGCTTAGCCATGTATAAAATCACTCAGGAAAGGCTTAGCAATGACCATTAGTGTAGTTATTTAAACACACAACTTGTTATTTTTTCTACACAGGTAGTGTATATTTCACAAGTATATTTCAGAAGTGTGTTTCACAAGTTTCACATACTTTACACTGTAGCACTGCACAGCAAGTGCTAATCTTGAGCTTAAGTGCAAGTAGAGTTGTGCTAGACAGAAAGATGAACAGACAAAGAAATGGTCAACATTCTGAAAGTCTTTTCTATTCAGTCTATGTAGTCATGCAAAATAAGAGCAGAGTGTAAACAAACCTATTCAAGCACTTTCATTAGACTCAGCACACTAATCATATAAGCTTGTTCTGACCATCAGGCCATTGATCAATGAGGTCGCGAGTTCAAATCCAGTTCTTGCTGTTTCTGTTACAGCTTTAGGTTTGAGCAATGCATGGCAAAAGTCAGTGGTTCACATTAAGACGTTTCATATCGGCTCAGCCTGTTTGTCAATCCAGTTCATTTGTTTGAATAAAATATTGTTTAAAAAAAAAATTGCTTACATTGGGCACCCTGGTTTTCTCCCACCCATAACCCTGACCACTGTTTTACAAGTCAAAATTTCTTGAGCCCAATGTTAAACTCTCATCAAATTAATATATAAATATACTTATGAAATAAAACAGAAGGTTAGGATTATTATTGAGGAATTAACTGATCAGGTAATACCTGCAGAGAAGGTCTCTCCTTCCATGTTCCCAGTAGCGCGTGCATTGCTGAGGAGTTGTCCTAGTTTAGAGGACAGACCCACACTGGCTGGCAAAGACCCAGGGGCTGAGGAAAGGGGCATTTTGGGGCCTGCCACCCCCAGAGACACACTGGACAAGCTGCCTGTAACATGTAGACTTCTTGACTTCCATGTAGAAGTTTTGTAACACTTAATTGAAGTTTTGTAAATACTTAATGGAGTGTGAACCTATGTAGTTTTGTAACACTTCATTGCTAACTATCTAGAAGTGTTGTAACACTCACTAAGTGTGTTGACTATGTAAAAGTTTTGTAAAATTTACTGAATTTGTTGATTTTCCTGTAGAAGTTTTGTAAGATTAACTTAATTTGTTGACCCAGATGTAGAAGTTTTGTAAAATTAACTGATGCAGCAGTTTTGTAAGAGTAATGCAATTTGTTGACATCTATGCTGAAGTTTATTTGTAAGATTAACCAAATTTGTTGACATTGATATAGAAATCATACTAAAGTTTTTATTTATTTATTTATTTATTTGATTGGTGCTTTATGCATACTCAAGAATATTTCACTTAAACGACGGAGGCCAGTGTTATGGTGGGAGGAAACCAGCCCGGTGGAAACCCATGACCACCCGCAGGTTCAGAAGGGTTTCAGATTATCTGAATTTATTGACCTTAACGTAAAAGTTCTGTAACACTTACTGAGTTTGTTGACCTCTATGTAGAAGTACGAACTGTCTATAGTCAATGGATGTAGGAACTGCACGGCATGAACGCCACTGGCTGCACTCGGTAAAGTCACATGACAGTTATCAGGGGTTATATCCACCTCTAGAGCTTCAGACAGTCTCAGCATGGGTAAGGTCAGTCCTGGATAAATCACATGAACGGCTAAAAGATTATGACTGATACATACATTCACAGACTGACAGACTGACAGAGATTTAGGAGTTACAATTCTCAGAAGAATGTCAGCTACAGACTGTGCCTGTAATTCACTCTACTTTGTACAGCGAATCAGAGTTTGTACAATTTAAAACATAAAAATTCACATTTTCAAAGCCACTTGGAATAAATACTTCAAGGTAATAAACCCTAAAGCAATGTAAAACATCCTCATTAGTTGAATTTTTGCATATACATGTACACAGCACTGCATCAACCAAGTTTAAACATGGAGGAAAATAAATTTCTCCAAGAGAATGTCAGCATAGTGTAAAGACTACGTCAGGTTGGTATCCTCAACAAGCCACTATTAGCGCAACCAAATGTATTTGATTTTTTTAATTTTTTATGTATTTAAAGGGATGTCAGATTTTTCTTTCTGTAGACATGGTAATGAAACAAAGATTATGATTGGTGCCATTACTGATGTTTGACCTCTCCATTCACAGAGGGCTGGCCAGTGACCTCTAGCTGACCTCTACCACAGAGCCTACCTCAGGCTTTCAGTATTCCACCACCATTATACCTACCCTCGACTGGTGCACACCTTTACGACAGTGGTCTACCGATACGGTTGGCCACACTTCTATTTAGCTACCACCAGTGTACACATCCCCATCCCCCACTCACCCCCCCCCCCCACAAAGTCCAAACGATGGCATATCAGCCAGCACCAAATTGACAGGAAATTTTAGCCTGAAATGAACTGCTGCATATTACATCTAACACCTGATTAATTCACACATGTAGCAATGGACATACAACCATACACCTTGCACAAAAGCTTGCCCTTACGTTTGTTGACAGCATCAGTCTCCAGCATATCACGAATGTCTGCCAGCAGATCCCTGTAAATCTTGTCAAGTTCCTTCAGTAAACCCGCCTCTACTGTCTTCCCATTCTCAACCTTAATCTTTGATGCTGGCATAGGAAGAACAAAGACCGAAAATTTTAAAATGCATTGAAATTTAGTAAACATGAATAGTAAAGAATCATTTGAAAACAACCTTCCCAATTTCCTCCATTATGCTGACTTATATTCAGTTTGTATGTATATATGGGTGGTCTCCATTGCCTGTGAAGAGCAGTACATCCTGCAGAGCATAGCAGAAATGCATAACCATCCATAGGTTGCTGCCAGATGACCAGAGAGAAAAATAAATTTAGGAAGAGTGAAAATCTTCAAGGTCAGAATAATATGTGGCAGGTGTTAATAAATGATGATATACATTACAGGTAAAAACATTGGGTCAAAAAAAAGACAAACTATGTGGTACCATTTTGACTGAGCAGCACCATGGGGTAAAAGCCACCTGTTGGCTGAAGCATCATCTGGAAGCACTGCATCACCCTGTTCTTCACCACATAACACAGGACTATCTGCTCAGCCCTGGGGTCAAAGTCAGGTCTGTCCCTGCGCTCAGGGGAGTAATGGACACCCCAGCCTATGTGATCTCCAGTCTTCACACTGTTGGCTGAAACAATAAGGAATTGAATCATACTGTTATTAACAAGAATGCAGGTGTCCAAAATACCTTTTGACTACTTGTTTATTTGTGAAAAAGCATCATTATGGTAAGAACCTGAAGGCAGTAATTTTGTAAATGTGGAACTTATTATCAGGAAAAATTAAGAAGGAACAAGGTGAGGTCATTCAAAAGATGCATACAAAAAATACATGACACTGTGCAGACAAAATCTCATGTGAACTTCTTTGCACTTCGACTAGGGTGACTTCATAAACATTGCAATAAATGGCATGAAAATTATGCATGCACAAGTTTTCATCATGGGGAAAGAGGACAACGGACAGAAGGACAGTAATGCTAGTATATCTTCTTCTCACCCCTCCTAACTTGGAGGGGTTGCAGGATGTATAATAACTTATGTAAATTCGCCAAACATACATGTACCCAAATCAAATAAGGCGTGCACTATTAAATATAGCTTACCTCCCAGCTTATTAAGAAAGACTTATTTTATCTATTCATTTTAATGCCACACTGATCAGTTTCTGTAGCTACAAAGTGAAGCTCTATGACAGGATTTCTTGACACTGATAAACAAGTCACTTACTGGGTTCCCACTTTAGATAGTCTCTCAGCAAAACACATGGAGGTGTTGGCTTCAGTGGACTGACAGTTGCTATGGCAACTGTTGGCCCCACCCCTTCTGCTGTGCACTCCTCCACTTTTACATCATAAAATGGTAAATCTGTGACAAATAGTAAGTGGCACTATAAGAGCAATTTATAACCACTTCTTTCTGGTCATTGAACTGAGATATTCAATACAATATTTGCAAATAACAGACTGGATCAATATTCCACCATTAAAAATGAATTACTGCTCTTAATTTTCTTCAGACTTTACTTTGATCACCTATGTTTCAAGTAGCTAGTCCTCACCCTAGTCATTCCAGATACCACACCCAGTCCTGCGAGATACCATGCCCAGTCATACCAGTTCACCCACCCAGTCACACCAGGTACACACCCAGTCATAAATGTACTAGGTGCCCACCCAGTCATATTAGGTGCCCATCCACTCATACCTGTGTGCCACCCAGTCATACCGGATACCCACCCAGTCATACCAGTCCCACCCAGTCATACCAGTTCACAAACCCGGTCATACCTGATTCCCATCTAACAACACCAGATGCTCATTTAGCCATACCAGTCCCACCCAGTCATACCAGAGACCCACCCAGTCATACCAGTTCACAAACCTAGTCATAGCAGGTGCCCACCCAGTCATACCAGGTGCCCACCCAATCATATCAGGTGCCCACCCAGTCATACCAGGTGCCCACCCAGTCATACCAGTGCCATCGCAGTCATACCTGATACACACCCAGTCATACCCGATACCCACCCAGTCATACCAGTCCCACCCTGTCATACCAGTTCACAAACCCGGTCAAACCTGATTCCCATTTAACCATACCAGATGCTCACTTAGTCATACCAGTCCCACCCAGTCATACCAGATGACCACCCAATCATACCCGATGCCCACCTTATTATACCCGAGGCCCACCCAGTCATACCAGGTGTCCACCCAGTCATACATGATGCCATCCCAGTCATACCAGATGTCCACCCAGACACACCTGATGCCCACCTAATCATAACAGATGCCCCCACAGTCATACCAGATTCCCACCCAGTCATACCAGTTCACCCACCCAGTCATACCGGATGGCCATCGTCATACCAGAGTCCATCATCTAACATCATAAACCCTGAGCTGGTCAGCCCTTCCTTACACCATCCTAACTCACACTATGACAGAGATCTAACAGTCCTGTGTCAGACAGTTTCAGCTACTACAGACCTGGTCCCAGAGAGACTGTCCCCTGAAGAAAACCCTCTACATCTTTGTCCTTGGCACACATGAAGATGTTTTCATTTTGGTCAAATTTAGTTGCTGGTGAGCGGATCCAGTGTGAAACGTCGGTCTGCAAAAGTGTTTGTTTATTCATTTATTTGCTTACATATTAAATATATAATTACAGGTCAGCTTCCCTGGTTTAAGAAAGTGGTTAGAACTCCAGACCAGATCTTGCCAGATAACTCACAGATTTCTTGATGTACTACACAGCAACCATCACCAGAAATGAAGACACAGTTTTCACCTAATAAATTGCAGTTTGTATAAAATGACATTTGCAAGCAGTGATTTGTACTAAATGTGTGAAGACTTACTGACATACAACATACAACTTCATAAGGAGACACAACACGAATAGACTTCAGCAGTTTACATATTTAGGGGGGGAGAATTATCTTTGAAAAGCAAATATTACAGCTGTTTGCAAGCCATTTAAATTTTAAAAAATGTTACAAGCATTTTTTTTTATACAGTCCTGCAACTTTTGCAGCTGTTTGCAAACCCTTTTAATTTTCCAAAAACTGTTACAAGCATTTTTTCTATACAGACCTGTGTTATAGGTTGTTTCTCCACAGCAGGTACCAGCCAGATCACCTCCAACTCTATTGGTCCTTTCTCCAGAAAGAGACAGGGGAAATATTGACTGTGGTCTGTTTCAAACAGATACCTGCAGAAACGACATACCAACTCATAAATGAGATTATAAACTGATACTTCATTTTTGTTGTATCATATTATTACACCTCATAACTGATGTTTCCTTTGTTTGCTTGGGTTTATTAATGAACAAATGCTTTTCAAAATTATTTATTAACATGTCATGACTGGACGACTGTGGATTCCTCCCGCTATAATGCTGGCCACCGTCATATAAGTGAAATATTCTTCAGTATGGTGGAAACGCACAAATCAAATATATAATTAAACAAATTAACATGTTATGACGAGAGTACATGTAATTTCAGTGTAAGACCAGTCTAAATGTTGAAAAACATATTTTTAAGCAAACATCAGCACATTGGAGGTATCATCTGAAGAAAACTGGGAGAGGACTTTCACTAGCCATTTGATGAGAGGTGTGTCATGGAATTCCCCATAATTACTGCTAATATGTGAAAATTTAAGTCAGAACAACATCAGTACTAAGTATGACTGTTCTCTGTCAAATATTCAGTATTATCCAATCACGAGAGGACACATATTCACTGCTCCTACTGTGACTAAATGCTGGTAGCTGGATCCCACCAATGCTATCTTGGTGAGCATAATGTCATTATTTTTGTGTCAAAAAAATGTCAGCTTTCCGACACAATGTGTCAACGAATATTAGGGATGAAGTTTTTGAAGGGTGTTCCTTTACTGGAAGATTGTGAAACTATCAAGGCTATACAAGCCACTTACACCAACTGTAGTTTATGGAATATAACACAAGCTTAAAAGTTACACGCCACTGATATACATGTACTGTACATACCGGGTAGCAACAGGAAGGCCATTTTTGTAGAAAAAAATAGTTGATGACTTTTTCCCAAAGTATGACACCTCGACTGAGAGCTTGTCACCTAAGAAAAACAAAACACAAGTTTAATCTTTTGATCATTAAACCAAAACATGTATTAAGGTACGGCTTGAGACTTTGGGCATATAAAAGAAGGCCTGTATGTGAACGCCGTGCACTTTCCAACGATACAGACTGTTCAGCATGACATTAAGAACAGCTATACAGCATGCAACTCATTGTCTGAATTGAAAGTATGCCAGCTCAAACAAAAAAAACCATCTTCCAATTATAGAGATAACCTTCTATGCAATTTCTAATATTACTTTCTCACCTTAAGTTTGGCATTTCTAAACTCACACACTTTATTTGATTCTGACCGATTCTTAGACCTTATAGCACAACTGAACATTTTTTTTTTGGGGGGGGGGACTAATTTCTTGTCAAAAACTGTTAACTTATGGCATTAAAGGTATACTTTTATAGCCTATATGTAATTTTGAAAGTGGATTTTTAAATAACAAAATTTAGGTCAAATACAGTTATTTGTGCCTGTATTTCAATTCATACAAATATTGAAAACACAAAAATAAATTTAGTTTTTGTCACACTTTAATAGAGCCAAGACAAATCACCCAGTCATACTGGTGAATGACCCTTTGCATACATTGCTGCTGTACATTTCATCTGGATTCACGCACAGATTTAAAACTCTTTGGTCACTTTCAGAAAACTAGAAAATTTGATGTAACTTTGATGAAAAAAGTTATGAAATTTTTAGGAAAATTAGGAAGCTTTGTGAAAGTGGCCTCAGTATACAGAAACCAGGAAGAATTTGCAAAGATTTAATTCTGCATATAGATCTTACCTTGACCAATCACTTCTCCTCCTGTGTTAGCTGTTGAATCATGGGAACTGTAGCACCTGCCCGTGTTGCTATGGTAACCGACTGTGTTATTCCAATGTCCTGGGGCCCTGTTTTCCTCTATAGCACTTCCAGCGATGCCTGCAACTATTTTGCTTTCAGGACCTAAAATGTATGTAAAATCATCAACATTCTTAAAATCAATGAATTAGTAGAAAAAACTATTAAAAAACTAAAAAAACTATTAAAACATGTTTAGTTTTACCAAAAATATGTAGCAAACTATCCTGACATAACTACATGTACTGTACTAAACTTACAAGCATGGTCAGACACTTCAAGAACAAAAAAAATTTCAATGCCTATATTTTCATATAACATGCACATTGTGGGTCATTTTCTGACTGACAATGCCTATGGCGGCGTGTAATTAACTTAACAACCTGTAAAATACCTGTACAGTTTAGTGAGATAATATTCAGTGAAATCATATTCAATAAAATCATATGTAGTGAAATTTATTTATTTATTTGATTTGTGTTTTACGCTATGCTCAAAGGCTATTTCACTTATACAATGGTGGGAAGAAACCGAGCAGGGCCTGAGGGAAACCCAAGGCCTTCCGCACGTTGCTGGCGAAACTTCCCATGTGCAGTATGAGAGGAAGGCTAACCACTTTGGCCCCCTGTAGTGAATCATATTTGAAATTTCATTTAGTCAAATCATATTGGTGAAATCATATTCAATGAAATCTCAATCAGTCATCTCATATTCAATGAAATCTCAATCAGTCATCTCATATTCAATGAAATCTCATTTAGTCAAATCATATTCAATGAAATCTCATTTAGTCAATTCATACTCAGTAACATCTCATTCAGTCATCTCATATTCAATGAAATCTCAATCAGTCAAATCATATTCAGTGAAATCTCATTTAATCAAATTACATTTTAACACTGGAATCATATTAAGCACTGAAGAAGGCTCTCACCCAGAGACTTGACCCGCAGACAGAAGGAGGGATAAGCTGTTGACAAGGGCTGAAGACTCTGGAGGAAGCTCCAGGCCTGGCAGCTCTGTGGCAGGTTTACTTTACATTTGCGTCCTCCCCTGGGGTCTTGCTGTGTGTCATACAAGACCTCCCCGGCACAGCGATAGAAACGACCCATACTGGCTGACAGGCATCAGTTTTTCATCACCTTCATCTATAGTGAGAAGTCATGAAATTAAAAATTAATAAAAACTGCATCAACATCTGTTGTAATTACACCTAAACATTACTAGCGAGAAATACAATGTTGACCATATGTTCAACTGTGTTTATTTATTTATTTGACTGATGTTTAATGCAGTACTCCACAATTTTACATACATGTATTTGGTTGGGAGAAGCAATAGCAGTTGGAGAAAGTCTTCAAAAGTTACAAACTTCCTGACTTTAGAAGGCAATGAAAACAGTTAAATTCCAGCACACGTGCATTGGTCAAGCAGAATTAGTCAGTATTATAATTAGTATTATCAGTAAATACAAATCTACATGATGTGGTTTATTTATTTATTCGATTGGTGTTTTACGCCATACTCAAGAATATTTCACTTATACGACGACGGCCAGCATTATGATGGGAGGAAACCAAACAGTGCCCAGGAGAAACACGTGATCATCCACAGGTTGCTGAAGACCTTCTCACATACAGCCGAAGTGGAAGCCAGCAAGACTACATGATGTAAGCTGGGTCTATTATATAGGTGAATCCTCTCACAGTAATACTGGCCACAGTAGTATAAGTGAAATATTCTTGAGCATGGTATAAAACACCAATCAAATAAATAAATATTATATAGATAAAGGGATATGCACAAGACTACTCCTCTTCCAGTCTCGTTCTGGACTGATTTAAATTTAACGCAAACTTTCTGATTCAAAACTTGTGACCTTTTGACTGACAATTCCTACCAGACCATTTATACAACACTGAGAAGAGAATTTAAAAAGTAAACAAAGAATGGAAAAAAGACTTAATAAAAGGGCAAGCCATGTGTGGTGACACCGATACTTAATGCTGACCTGCATGCATGTGTACATTACATGTACTTGAAGTATTGCCAGAAAATAGTGTATTTACAGTGTAATATCATAACAATTAGTAACATGGTTACAAATGTGCTGAGTAACATACATGTACACGTAAATGCATCATGTTTGCAGAAGAAAAAAAAGATGTCTATTATACATGTAAGTTTACCAATAATAAAAAAAAGGTTACTAAAACTGGACCAACATTCATAAATGTGCCATTCAATTCAGGATAGAATAAAAAAAAAATCCATGACCGACTTACCTATTGCCTATGAGTTTTGTTGCTCCGTTCCCGGTAAGGTCCAATAGTACGGCATGCAAAATTAGCTATATAGGCCTTCCGCATGCAATGGCATCAGATTCTTGGAAACACCAGTACAGTTATGTCAATACAGAGTTTAGCATTAATGTTTGTCTACTGAAAGAGAGATTGTTGTGCATGGGTTGAACCACAAAAGCTGACCACATGCCATGCAGGGACGAGACCCGTCACGCACAGATGAAGCTACACCGTTACAAAGTGTAATGTGTTCAGACCAGGCCGTTATGAATGAAGACAAGTTTGGGCGCGTGTCTGGCTGGGGTCGGAATTGTTGACCGTATTTCAGCCCACATCTCACCTGTCATCCTGACCTACATATCTGACATGCCTAAGAGAGATGTAAATTACAATGCCTAACGATACCCTTGATTGATTACATATTCTCCGTGCTTAAGCATATACTGTTGTCAAGCTGCTGTCAAGTAAACGCGTCTAGTAACTGTCCAAACTCCTCAGAGCGCTATAACCACTGCCTTCATACAGCCTTGTGGACACGTGGTCTTGTTTACATTTCACCTCACCAATAATGGTAACCTCCGTAGGCCTACTGTGTTGACTCCTCATCTGGCTTTACACAGTTTATCTTTTGCTAACCTCGGATAGAAGTAAACATATAATTTAAAGTTAAAAAAGAAAAAGCACAGCTAAGAAAATGAGTTCCCTTTCTATCCCATCTGCTGACTCCGACCTTGTTTAACATATTTTTTGGCGTTCATTTGCATGTTTATCATTGACCCATAGTATGTACTGCAGCGTATTCGCTGTGGGGAGTTTGGTAGCTGACAACCATAAGGCGCACGAGAGCACGTGTATTGCAAATTACATGGCGGATAGACGGCGGATTCATCAGAGCTCCTCAAAGCCAGTCAAATAACTGATCATAATCATGATCATAAGTTTATCATAACGTTATGTTGTTAGAAATATTGAAGTGTTTAACTATATTATGCCCACATGAAGACACAAAATTGCTTTCATATTTACAGAAGAATATTGACATAGATGTACAGCTTCCAGAGGCCAGCTTCGTATCAGTAGGCTAGTTTGTAAGTGATGAAGATAATTAACAAACAATGGTCTAAACTTACAAGTATGCATAGAAAAAATACCTTACTGGTACACCAAGAATCTGCCACCATTCTGGACTAACATAAAGCTGCAGCTACCTGTGACTGGTTTTGAACTCATCAGCATATTGTGCGGCATCCCAGACGGCCCAGGGAAAACTACTGCATAATAAGCCTATTTATTTTATTGTTGTTTAACACCATAGTGGTACTCTAGAACTTTTCAATCATATGATGGCGATCAATTTTATCGGGGGAGGAAACCAGTGTACCCAGCATAAACCAATGACTTTTGGATAGTTACTGATGAACTTTCCCACACCTGCACATGATAGTGGTGGAAGATTAGTGGTTTTAAGCAAACGCCAGACTTCGCAAATGGTCATACCATCATAACTGCTTATTGTCACCGATGCCCCACAAGCAGTGAGAGCAGGGAGTTTTTTCTTGCAGGGAGAATTTCTTGTCCACTGTCGGATTTGAACTTGCACATTGGAAACAACTGTTTATTTATTTATTTGATTGGTGTTTTACACCATACTCAAGAATATTTCACTTATGCGACGGTGACCAGCATTATGGTGGGAGGAAACCGGACAGAGCCCAGGGGAAGGTTGCTGGCAGACGAAACTACTATATAGTACTCATGTGTAAATGTGTATATATGGATATGGCTGTTTTTCAGTAGACTGGAATTCCTTGTCCAAGGTCGGATTTGAACTTGCACCTTACAAACCACTATACAGTACTCATTTGTATATATATATATCGAGTGGGCATTAAAAAAAATGGACCGTACTTTGACACTCAATACCTCCGCAAACCTCTTACATGAGCTGCTAAAAATTTTCACACTCAAAAGCCATTATGTCCTAAGTATACAGACCAGACTTCAATTTCATTCTTTAAGATTTCTGTTCATGGAACCAAAATCAAAATAGAGTCTAATACGCATATTCCGGACATTTCAAAATGTTGTTCTACATTCCGGACATTTCAAAATGTTGTTCTACCTTGTTTTACTTGAAAAGGTGATCATTTCCTTGTCCGCCGCAGGGAAAACCATCTTCATTCCACAAAACTTGTGCCTATCTGGCAGAAGGGTTTCTCTGACACTAGAGCCAGACAATTTTTCCAGACAACATTTGATTGACGTGTGTCACACGGATGCAGCACGCGCTCTACTCACAACACATGATGATGCAATGTGGGTCACTGGAACATGCGTTTTTGAGGCTATGTTTTCATTTTAACCCTGTGTACAGATTGCTCAAGCTATGACTTTGAAAATTGGTCAGTATATTAACAAAATCATGCCATTTGAATGTCTAAAGTTTGAAAGGGTTTGAACAAAGGATAATGGAGCAATGCAGCATCAAAGTGTAGCCCATTTTTTTATGCCCCAAGGGCTTCATTGATATGGATGTTTTTAGTAGGCTGGAATTATTTGCCCAAGGCCGGATTTGAACCCGAACCTTGGAAACCAGACATATATATATATATATATATATATATAATAATAATAATAATAATAATAATGTAATCCAGTCCAGGGTTTCACGAATATGGATGTTTTTTTATGTAAGTTAATAGGGCCTACTGGATAACTGTATGGCTGTAAGATACTTGAAGCCTTGATCTGGGTTAAACAAGGTAACAAGTGTCCAGTTAGTCCACATAATTACATCATACATGTAGCAATAATTATTTATTTGTAACAGTGTATGTACCAAATTTGCCACAGTTAACATTACTGCAATATATAATCATCCTTAAAACAATTAACATAGTTGCTTTATACATAAGGAATAGCTGGAAGATTGGTTAAGGATTCATGCAGTTTTAATAATGAGTCCTGAGTGGGATAACTGTAACATTGTACAACATCTGAACAGCTAACAGTGGCAACTTAACTGTTATGCTACCTTAATGAAAATGTTTGGAACTGTTAAAAGCTGTACCAGTATACAGTAAAGAAATGCAGAATTGATAAAATGCCAGAACCATTGGAATGCTAACTTTAACTTTTCAGCCTCCACTGTCAGAGACTAAGCAGTTAACTACACTGCAACTTTATCAACATTTCTGGTGTACTCAGCCAATGAATGTATTTCCTAGACTGGAAAAAGTAAGAAATCAACAAACTGCTTCGGCACACCTAAAAATGATAAACATTTTATTGAAAGTTTAATGAGAATTTAATGAACCACGAAAGTCATGGATGACAAAAAAAAATTTGGAACAAAAACAGAAATTTTTTCAAATAGTGTACAATTTATCTACATACATGTATACTGTCTTAACAACATGCTTGAAACTTTATTATTATTGCTTATTTGACAACAAAAACAAAATGTCAGGTTAGATTAACATGTACCAAGAAAAGTTTTTCTCCCCCACACATCAATGTTTTGATATTTATCTTAAAATCCAGAAGAGAGTGATGATCAGTATTCATGCTTTTTATTCCTGGTTTTTTTTTAATGTGAAAGTGACAATAACCAACACTAGCCACCATTACGCCAAAACCTTGTATATTTTAGTATTTTCATGGATATGATTTTTGCTTTACATTCATTGTACTTACGAATACACAACCTACCGTATAGTATGAGAACACTGGGAACAGAATTGAAAAAACCACCATATCTGGTACATGTAGGTCCCTGACTTTCAGAAAAGGCAGTTTGAAGACAATTTATACACATGGATACCTTAAAACTTATTTATTATTTTAATTATATGTACATTTTCCTTTATTTCTTAACTTTGTTAGGTAATATTCAATTTTGAGAGTAGAAGATTACGACAATGCAGCCTGAGTGAATTCTCTTTGAGCCAGCACATCACTGTTTTATGCCACAACAGGGTTTACTTAGCTACATGTATCTTTTAACACAGAGGTTCATGTATCTATGTAAAACTGTTGGCAGAATTCCAATATTTTTGCACCTGGCAACATAGGGACACTGAAGAACATAATGATTATCTAAGGTTGCTTTTCAATGATTGTATGTACCAACCTATGTGAAATTTGATGCGGCCGTATGTGGTAAGGTCTGTTCGCAACCTGAAGATGGTCGTTGGTTTCTGCCGGGCTCTGCCCGGTTTCCTCCCACCATAATGTTGGCCGACGTCGTATAAGTGAAATATTCTTGAGTACGGCATAAAACACCAATCAAATAAATAAATAAATAAATAAATTTGATGAATTGACCCTACTCTGTTGTGATGTCAAGCCACAAAGAGACATCACATTGCTGACGTATACTGAAAGTCATGTAGTGACAAAATTTTAGAGGTGTAATGTTCACAGTTGATCCACCAAATATAATCACTTAATTGAAATTCTCATTCTAAAAATAAATCAACCTACACATGATATGCTTTTTAGTGGTCTAAAATTTCAGAGGGGTAAAAGGGTATAATAAAAATTTGTAAATCTCAAAACAATTATTAGTCTAACATTATGCTATGTGTCAAAGAGGAATGCTTGAGGCCTTGTAGACTATTGTTGGATTTTCTATGTCAGTTTTACTTTGGACCAGTCTGAGCTCCATGGAATCTGGGGAGGGTTTAGATAATGCTTCATCGTTCTTGTGTTGGGCTGAAAATCAAAAAAAAAATCAAATTTTACCTATTTACTTCATTCTTGTTTGACGACACATTCAAGAATTTTGACTTATATGATGACATTCAGTTTTGTGGGTTGAGGAAACTGGCATAAACGACTGACCTTTGGCACAGTAGATGTATACACACCTATTGACTCCTCACATGACATGAAAAATTGTTAAGTACACCGTTAAACCCCAAGCATATGCAATGAACACAACTATTATGAGAGATAAAGGGCAATAACCTGAACAGCTCTGAGAAACAGCAAGAGTTATCTCCTCCTACAGCCTTAACTCAGGACATCAGGATAAGGAGGAAAGGATCCTATAATGAACTTCATTCATACTTAATTACTGCAAGCACAACCCTTCTCACATCCTCATTTCACTGCCACTTTTATTCTGGTTAAGCAATGAGCTATAATTCTGAATGTTCAAATGCAGCTGTAAGTGTGAAAGGAAAAGTCCGCAAATACTCTGAGTTATCTGAGAAGAGGAGTGAAAACACCTCTTCTCTGGACGGTCAGAGACATTTTTTTTCTGACATGCTTAGTAACTCTTAGTAATCAACTTCTATTAAGCAATTCCAAGGCTATGGAAAAGGTTATGTCAGAGCATCCGGAAACATGGTGCTGCATCAGTCGTACCCGTGCAGGCTCATATGGTTAAAAACACGGTTTAGGTGACATATAAAGCAGAAACAAAAGCGTCCTCAGGCTATAGAAATAACTCGCATCCAATTGGATAAAACTTATGCCATAGCAGTGCTTTTTCATGATAATCATGATTTTCCTTACTTTGAACTGCGATGTTGTTTTGTGCAACATCACAAAAATAAAAAGTTATGTCTCCTGAACTTTCTGTGGAATACTTTATCAATGCATATGAAAACTTGCTCTTGTCTTGTCTTTTAAGAATTTCATTTAAGTTTAGCAAGAAAACCATTTCACAGCATTCTTGAGCTCACCTTGTGCATACTCCATCGTCCTCTTCACAACTGCCTGTACAGAAGCTACTGTCTTCTCCAGAGCAAGCTGCAAGCAACAAACAACACTGTCAATACTATTAAAACCTAGGCCTGTTTATAAGGAGGCAGACTCGTGCAGCAGCAGAGAGAGAGAGCAATTTTCATAGAATTATGTGGTCTCTTGTTTAGGACTGACCTCTGTTCACACACACAAACAATTCCTCCTGCAGAATGACCTGATTGCTGTTCATAATTGATTCACGTTTCACATCTGACAGTTTAACAATTTTTAGTTTACCGACAAGTTTGCTCATAGTCACACGCTCTCCAATGAAAGTCACATTTATGAATATAGGGAATATTAGATCATTGCGAGTCCAGGGGGATCCCTTGCACCTCCTTAGTAACCATTGCACCTGCTCATTTTGTACAGTGTGGGAAACCATGGCGAAACCACTGCACCTCCTTAAATTGTAAAGCTCATGGGAGCCACTGCACCTCCTCAACTTGTAAAGATCTGGAGCAATCATTGCACCTCCTTAACCTGTAAAGCTCTTAGGATCCATTGCACCACCTCAACTTCTAAGGATCTAGAGAAACCATACCACCCTCCACAATTTTAAAGATCTAGATGCACCATTGCAACTCCTGAATTTTTACAGATCTGGAGAAATCACTGCACCCCCTCAATTTGCACAGATCTGGAGAAACCATTGCACCACCTCAATTTGCACAGATCTGGAGAAACCATTGCAACCACTCAACTTGTGATGGTCTGGTGAAACCATTGCACCTCCTCAATTTGTAAAGGTCTGGTGAAACCACTGAACCTCCTCAAGCTGTAAACATCTTCAGAAACCATTGCACCTCCTCAACTTGTAAAAAAAATCTGAAGAAACCATTGCACTTTGAAGCCATTACAACCCCTCAATTGGGAAATTCCACTAAGCTCTGACCAATGTGACAGGTCATCTGTGGGTTGAGTTCACCATTAATTTGCCAAAGGCTGGTGGTTTACTGTGAGCCGAAATTACTGAAAATGGCATTTCATAAAAATAAAATAAATGAATAAATGCAAGACACTGCTGTCAATATACCTTCAAGTCATCATCTCTCTGCAGCCATGCCAGGAGTAAGGCAGAGAACAAGTCTCCCGTTCCGCTGAAGTACGCTGGTAACAATGGGAACTGTAATTTGTAACATTCACGTTTGCCATCTGCAGAAGAATCAAAGAAAAAAAAAATGTACAAGTAGTGTGTTTCATGTCAATGGAATATAAAGAGTATGAGAACTGGTAAGACCACAGTTCAATACTTGCTCTTGCCCACCAAAGAATTGCATTGCTCATGTAGAGATTGCACAGATTAATTCCTTTGAGATATTTTTTGTCCCCAGAGCTACATAAATACATCGAGTGAACTTACAATCCAAATACTTCCCAAAATTGTCCTCATAATGCATTTTTTTTATATAGTGTCTGCTTTTCTAGGTTAGTACCACTAAGACTGATATAAATTTACATAATGGCCATATTTCTAAAACTGTGTTGAATTTGCTAAAAAAGGTACTGAAAAATGAAAACTGTAATGTTTGCTCAGAACACCCGGTCATCTATTGTTATCATGTCACTGAAAATCATGCTTAAAAACCATACAGCTACTAAACATCGCCAAGCACTAAAGCCACAATTAAATTTCACAGTTTATGTGCTATTAGTGTGTTTTACTGTATGATGCTTTTGTCTACAGGGATTGAGGGTGGGAACACTTACTCCTGACAGAGCTGGCCATACATAGCAGATGTCCTTCACTTCCCAGGTTAGTACTCGAAAGCACTACGGTCTTCGGCCCACACTGATGAAGTTTCTCCATGGCTAACAAGGCCTCAGCCTCTGATGTAATTTTCACCCCAGACAACAATCTGAATCAAGAAGGTAAATTGGCTCATTTTGAAGATTATTTTGCATGTTGATGCAAGTACACCAGGACATGTATGCAGAATATAATACTTGACAAATTCCATGACTTTCCAGGTCATATTCATATAGAATTCCATAGAATTTCCAAGACTTTCATTGCCAGTTCACTGATCATTAGCACAGCCAAATTCCTTTCCACTTTTTATTTGATATTTGACCACTTAGCCAGTTGTCAATAGTTTGTGGTGCTATCATGCAAATATCAACATCAACAATAAATTAAAATCTTGCTCCACTTAAATATCAAGAGCTTGAAACATAAAACAAGCAGACTAGACAGTTTGGCAAGTTGTTTGTCATTTTTATCAATTTTTAGGATTTCCAAAGAAATTCAATGCCGAAGGCCTGAAAATGTTATTTTCATATCCCATTACTTTCAAAAGTTTTGCAGCACTGCCTGAACCCTGACACTCACATTTATGCATGGGGGAAACCAGACAGAGCCAAGAAAACATTTATCTACTTATCTGATACTATACAGCATGATTAAATAACTACACAGTTATTACAATACCAAATACTTCAACATGGATGATAATCAGAGGTTGTTCCATTTATAACCTCCTTTGATGCATAATGGCTGGTAACTTTTTGCATAATTTCTTTTTTATCAAACCTTTGCTTTATCAAAAGCCCATGAATAAATGTTTTCTTCACAACCTGTTCTGATTTCTTACTTAATAGTACTTGTTTATTTACTCTATATTATACCTATTTATTTTACCTATTTAATCTTTAATCAGTGACAGCAGAGAAAAATATCACCTTTAGTCAGGTGCCTGACAAACTTCCAAACATAAAACCAGAGCTGGGATCATGCAACAGCTGGGATCATGCCAGAGCAGGGATCATGCCAGAACTGGGATCATGCAAGAGCTGGGAGCATGCCAGAGCTGGGATCATGCAAGAGCTGGGATCATGCAAGCCTGCCACTTCAGTGGTCAGGATCAAATAGCTGCAGTAAGAGCTGTACAATGCTTTAGCTGAACGTGTCAGCAAAAGTACCTTGGCTTGTTTCAGGTTTATATTAAAAGTTTTCTAATGTGCAATGTTGCTGGACAGCTTCAAAATAAAGGTTCTAACATGGCTGTGATAATCAGTTCAACTCACTCTGCCTCAAACTGATTGGGTGTGACAATGTCTGCCAGGGGCACCACTTTATCTCTGTACACTGGTAACATCTCAGGCTTTACGTACTGCAGAGCAAAACAAAGAGTGTCATACAGTTCAGGTCATGAAATTTCTTAAAAGATACATGAAAACGTACTAAAAAACAAAGAGTTTGGTTTTAGCCAAGAAGAAGAAAGAGACGCTCCAAAAAATGAAAAAAAAATCATTTCTTTTCATTTATACACCATATAGATGAACATTCAGGGAGTGCTGTACTGGCTTAGAGCCCTTAGTTGGGCTCTTTCCCCCAACAAAGTTTTTTTGACAGCTATCACCATTCATGTCACTACAGCAGCCAGGCTACTTAATGTCTGGCCTTAGAAATGTGGGGCCTTAGAAAAACTGTAGTTTTTTTTGTACTTTATATTGTATATGAAAAGTGCAATCTTCTTGTGGCATTCATTACAATGAAACACTGAACTTCTGAACATAAAACTGAATGGAACAGCCATATAGATATAGAAGAAAGATATGCCATATTTCACCTAAGTTAAGCCTCTCACAAGAGACATACTTCTGTTGATCCTGACTGATTCATTCACCTTATAGTGCCACTTAAAAAGTTTTTGTGAACTTTGATTAATTTCCAATCAGAAAAACCTGTGTTGGCATAAAAACTATAATTTTAAGGTCTAATCTATGTGCCTCTGGAAGTGAATTTTTACATACCAAACCTGAGGTGAAATACAATATGTTTTTTTACTCTACCAAACCTTACGTGAAATACACTATGTTTTATTGCTCTACCAAACCTGAGGTGAAATACACAATGTTTTATTACTCTACCAAACCTTAGGTGAAATACACTATGTTTCATCACTCTACCAAACCTTAGGTGAAATACACTATGTTTTATTACTCTACCAAACCTGAGGTGAAATACACTATGTTTTATTACTCTACCAAACCTTACGTGAAATACACTATGTTTTATTACTCTACCAAACCTGAGGTGAAATACACTATGTTTTATTACTCTACCAAACCTTAGGTGAAATACACTATGTCTTATTACTCTACCAAACCTGAGGTGAAATACACTATGTTTTATTACTCTACCAAACCTGAGGTGAAATACACCATGTTTTATTACTCTACCAAACCTTACGTGAAATACACTATGTTTTATTACTCTACCAAACCTGAGGTGAAATACACTATGTTTTATTACTCTACCAAACCTGAGGTGAAATACACTATGTTTTATTACTCTACCAAACCTTACGTGAAATACACTATGTTTTATTACTCTACCAAACCTGAGGTGAAATACACTATGTTTTATTACTCTACCAAACCTTACGTGAAATACACTATGTCTTATTACTCTACCAAACCTGAGGTGAAATACACTATGTTTTATTACTCTACCAAACCTGAGGTGAAATACACCATGTTTTATTACTCTACCAAACCTGAGGTGAAATACACTATGTTTTATTACTTTACCAAACCTTAGGTGAAATACACTATGTTTTATTACTCTACCAAACCTGAGGTGAAATACACTATGTTTTATTACTCTACCAAACCTGAGGTGAAATATACTATGTTTTATTACTCTACCAAACCTTAGGTGAAATACACTATGTTTTATTACTCTACCAAACCTTACGTGAAATACACTATGTTTTATTACTCTACCAAATCTGAGGTGAAATACACTATGTTTTATTACTCTACCAAACCTTACGTGAAATACACTATGTCTTATTACTCTACCAAACCTGAGGTGAAATACACTATGTTTTATTACTCTACCAAACCTGAGGTGAAATACACCATGTTTTATTACTCTACCAAACCTGAGGTGAAATACACTATGTTTTATTACTCTACCAAACCTTACGTGAAATACACTATGTCTTATTACTCTACCAAACCTGAGGTGAAATACACTATGTTTTATTACTCTACAAAACCTTAGGTGAAATACACTATGTTTTATTACTCTACCAAACCTTACGTGAAATACACTATGTTTCATCACTCTACCAAACCTTAGGTGAAATACACTATGTTTTATTACTCTACTAAACCTTAGGTGAAATACACTATGTTTTATTACTCTACCAAACCTGAGGTAAAATACACTATGTTTTATTACTCTACCAAACCTGAGGTGAAATACACTATGTTTTATTACTCCACCAAACCTTACGTGAAATACACTATGTCTTATTACTCTACCAAACCTGAGGTGAAATACAATATGTTTTATTACTCTACCAAACCTTACGTGAAATACACTATGTTTTATTACTCTGCCAAACCTTATGTGAAATACACTATGTTTTATTACTCTACCAAACCTTAGGTGAAATACACTATGTTTTATTACTCTACCAAACCTGAGGTGAAATACACTATGTTTTATTACTCTACCAAATCTGAGGTGAAATACACTATGTCTTATTACTCTACCAAACCTGAGGTGAAATACACTATGTTTTATTACTCTACCAAACCTGAGGTGAAATACACTATGTTTTATTACTCTACCAAACCTTAGGTGAAATACACTATGTTTTATTACTCTGCCAAACCTTAGGTGAAATACACTATGTCTTATTACTCTGCCAAACCTTATGTGAAATACACTATGTCTTATTACTCTACCAAATCTGAGGTGAAATACACTATGTTTTATTACTCCACCAAACCTGAGGTGAAATACACTATGTTTTATTACTCTACCAAACCTTAGGTGAAATACACTATGTTTTATTACTCTACCAAACCTTAGGTGAAATACACTATGTTTCATCACTCTACCAAACCTTAGGTGAAATACACTATGTTTTATTACTCTACTAAACCTTACGTGAAATACACTGTTTTATTACTCTACCAAACCTGAGGTGAAATACACTATGTTTTATTACTCTACCAAACCTTACGTGAAATACACTATGTTTTATTACTCTACCAAACCTGAGGTGAAATACACTATGTCTTATTACTCTACCAAACCTGAGGTGAAATATACTATGTTTTATTACTCTACCAAACCTTACGTGAAATACACTATGTTTTATTACTCTACCAAACCTGAGGTGAAATACACTATGTTTTATTACTCTACCAAACCTTAGGTGAAATACACTATGTCTTATTACTCTACCAAACCTGAGGTGAAAAACACTATGTTTTATTACTCTACCAAACCTTAGGTGAAATACACTATGTTTTATTACTCTGCCAAACCTTAGGTGAAATACACTATGTCTTATTACTCTGCCAAACCTTATGTGAAATACACTATGTCTTATTACTCTACCAAATCTGAGGTGAAATACACTATGTCTTATTACTCTACCAAACCTGAGGTGAAATACACTATGTCTTATTACTCTACCAAACCTTACGTGAAATACACTATGTTTTATTACTCTACTAAACCTTAGGTGAAATACACTATGTTTTATTACTCTACCAAACCTTACGTGAAATACACTATGTTTTATTACTCTACCAAACCTTACGTGAAATACACTATGTTTTATTACTCTACCAAACCTGAGGTGAAACACACTATGTTTTATTACTCTACCAAACCTTAGGTGAAATACACTAGGTTTTATTACTCTACCAAACCTTAGGTGAAATACACTATGTCTTATTACTCTACTAAACCTTAGGTGAAATACACTATGTTTTATTACTCTACCAAACCTTACGTGAAATACACTATGTTTTATTACTCTACCAAACCTGAGGTGAAATACACTATGTTTTATTACTCTACCAAACCTGAGGTGAAATACACTATGTTTTATTACTCTACCAAACCTGAGGTGAAATACACTATGTTTTATTACTCTACCAAACCTTACGTGAAACACACTATGTCTTATTACTCTACCAAACCTGAGGTGAAATACACTATGTTTTATTACTCTACCAAACCTGAGGTGAAATACACTATGCTTCATTACTCTACTCTTCACACCAAAACATAGGACTTCCTAAGCTGACTCTGCCTTGACAACAAAAACAAGCCGTCATAAACTGTTTACTTTATATTGACTGTTTGAGGTTTTGGAAGTGGTAACATTTCAAGTACAGTTTTCCAGCAGAAAATAGAGGATTGCACATTAAATTCCTTGAATAATCAATACAGAAGTAACAAAAGATCTTACTAGTTTTCCATTGTCTCCCATAACAGGGTCACATGCTGAAAGTGAAGAAGAAAAAAGCAGAAATACTGAATAATCAAAATCAACAAACAATAACAAACATGAGATGTAGAAATGTACACTAAGCACCATCTTAACTGAATGGATCGGCAAGGGTTCCAACTTTCTTACATATTTTTTATTGCAGTTATTTGAGGAAAGCTACAAGGTCTAATCCCCATTTTTCTACTAAAATAAACCACATACATACATGTACATATACCAGTAGTTCCTCTGCCTCTTTAAAAAACCAATTTGTAAAATCTTACCAAATATCAGGTTTGGATTATGTTTCCGCAAGTCCAACACAATTTCACTGACTTTCTCTAGGAATGAACTGGAGCCAATGTATCCTGATAAAAGCAAAAGGATATAATCAGACTGAATTTGAAATATTGAGATGAGAAGCAACTGTTCTTTGAATTACTGCATGGACCTGACACACAGCCTTTCTTCAAATATTCAAAGATTGAGCATGCAGTGAAGTCACACCTCTGATGGCATCACGACTTCTTTGACAACTGACTTTAGGAAATCATCTACAACAGTATTTTTTATATTATTTTAAATATTACCAATGAAGGGCTGTCCCTGAAGAATAATATTTAACAATCAATTACTGATTACTTTTTCAATCAGAAGTGTGTCCATATATCTGTAAACATTAATACACATAAAATGGAAATTAATTTTGATAAAATAAGCCAAAAATATGCCCTTTTGCATGATTGCATATATGAAGAAATATACTGAGTCACACAGGGAATTTCACTTAAAGACAAATCACTGTTTTATTTCTTAAATCATGTCGGTCACTTTTAATTCGAAGATCTGCAACTTGTTCAAATGTAGATACAGCATATCACTGTCCGATTGTGGCATATGTCAGAAAACTACAAGAACACCACGGAAGGATTATCTTCTCATGCAGTAAACCCTTTATTACAAGGTCCCAAAGATTGCTGGTTCAAATCCCTACAGGGTCGCAACAATCATTTTGTGTTTTACGGTCATTTGCAAACTCTAAAAAATCCAAAAATTGAAAAAAAAAAATAAAACCATCCTTTCATTTCACTTACCCTTTATGTGTCTATGACTTTCCTGCTTTCCATAAGCTTTCACATCATGTCAGTACAAGGAAAATTGTCATGTTGCAGCTAATTTTTCACAATATAAGATGATTTTCAAGTTTTTATTTTCATTTATATACTTTCCTCCGGTATGAAAAAAAGATTTTTTCTGCCCGTAAAGCAACAACTTAAAATGGTGTGGCCTATGAAGTTACACACGCTAGTTTCTCACAGCTATAGACCCCCATTACACTCAAAATGGCCTTCTTATCTTGAACAGTCAACTGTGTGTGCTGATAAAGATATGGGTCCCAGTGTCCGACATTACTTTGTGCATGTTTAGACAGACCTTTTGATCACAGTCTTGTCTGATATCTGGGTTTCATATCGCCACAGATTGACAAGAAGAAATCCTTCAAGTCACGACAGATTCCCTTCTCTTTTGTTGTAGTGATCAACTTGCTCCTCTTTGTATCAAATTTTAAGAGATTTACTGACATAAAGAATGTCCTTTTCGGACGTGACAACACATTAGAAAACGTACATGCACCTATAATGGCTGAGTATCACATGACTATGTTACTGTAATTCCTCAACCTTTTCACGTATCTATTCAAGCCTAGTGTCAGGGGATTATCATGACATTGTACTATTCATGAAGCCCTGAAACTGGGCAGCACAATCAATGTGGTTTTGTCTCCAAAATCAAATGAAAAATGTGTGTAAATAGTACTGGAAGTTGTTCTTTCATATGTGAAAAGGTTGAGGAATTGTAGTTTGGCATGGAGGTTTATTTAAAAAAAACCCAGAGCAAAGCAAATACAGAAAAATGTCTCTGACCTGTAAGAATGTGAGAAAATTTGGTAATGCCATTGAGCTTAAGTCCCTCATACAGATTGGATACTTCCCCTGAGTGAAGAACTTGGCCTTTAAACGTTTTATAACCTGTAAGATAAAAAGTAATGCATCAAGACAGGTATACGATGGTGTGTAGTTGTCTGAATGAAACATAAAATAGACAAATTACATAGTATTGTAAGTGGTAACATATGTGTATGCACAGTTCTAAATGGACTGTATGATTTCTTACAGTCAAAAAAACTTGAAGTCAAAAAAGTGAATTATCAGTGAAATGTTATTTTCGTTAAAAAAAGTGCTACTTGAGTCCCAAGAGAAACCAGGCAGAAAGAATTAAATGATATGAAGAATACTCTATTGAATATAGTAAGCACCACGGTTCAAAAAACACTATTTAACCCCATGAATAACACTGTTTACCCCATGAATAACACTATTTAACCCCATGAGTGAAGAGTCCTCAAAAAAAAATCCATGGTAGTTTCTGGAAATTTTCCTGATGTACACAACTGTCATGCTACATAGAGTACCGGTACAGATGTTTTCTTATGTTTGGAGATAAATGTATTAATGCTGGTTAAATGGTTTAAGAGGGGTTGCATGACATACTTCTGGTAGCCATACTGGAGTAATGTGGCTATAGCAAATCATGTTTACAGGACTCCAATATGGCTGACCCGGTATCGTTCTGCCAAGGTAATGATGTCACCTGCAACCACTCCATTAAGAACATTGTCTCCTTGTAGCAATCCATACAGTCTTGCTTTATGTCAATCAATAAATTTATGGAGGTGTCACCAAGGAATGCCATTTAAGTCAGCAGAGCCTCAGTGCCAATGAGAAATAAAGAGAGTAAATCTGTTCGTCACTGTACTTTGCCTTGATCTTTGTTCCCAAACTACAACTCGTTAACATTATAATTCATTTCACTGGTACTTTATGTTGTATTACAGTGTATTTCACGTCAAAAACAGGAGGTTTGGTTTACCACTGAAATAAACACGGTGAAACCACAAATTGTTGCCGAGCGACTTGTCTGAATTTCTGACTTGACGCTTGTATCAAACCACTACCAGCTGGAATAAATCAAAAGACAGTACTGGTCAAGGTATTGAGGATACTTAAGGCCCACCCTAAATATTTTAAAAGTCATCTTTTCCCAGTGCATGTTTTGAGTCATACATGTATGTCCACATATTTTCCCTACGTCATGTAATTCTTATCTCTGAAACAGTTCAAAAAATATATTTCCTGCCTGGCCTACACAATGACTCACCTCTTGTTACATGTTATTACATAGTACTTTAATAATTCATTAAACTAATTAACAAAAGCGCAAGATTAATTTATCAATTACATATATGGTTAATGTTTAGTGCTCTACTCCAGAGTGCAATTATCTCACACCTACTTGTAGTACTGCAGTCAGGTTTATACCTGGAGGGAACTAGAGTAAACCACTGGCCTTTGGGCAAGTAACTAACAAACTTTCATGACTTTCCCACATGCAACATCCAGATGAATGTGAGATTGGTGGAAGACCTCCGACAAAATCTGTAAGGTAGACCACCTAACGGCCTATTTATACCACCATGGCCCCAAGAATGGTTAATGAGTCATCAGAATTTATTTAGCTGAAATTCATCTGACACCTCATGCAGTCATGCATCCTATTCAGTGAAAACCACTCAACCATCATCTGTTGCTTGCTAGTTGATTATATGCTCATTTTTTTCAAAAAATATTCTCAAAGAATTCATTGCTTGAAAACAATGCTACAAACAGGCCAAATTATTAATAGTGTGGCGTAGTTATTGGTTAATGGTTAGTTATGTTGGATAATAATAACCATGCATGGTTACTACACAGTAATTTTTCAGGTGTTTAAACACTGGTAGCGTTTAGATAAATGACATGCATAGCAAGCATATAATGCTTAGTGTTAAAACATGGACATCACAAGCAGGAGGTTCTCAATTACTAACACACTATATAAACTGATTAACGCAATTAACAAAAATTAACCTTCAACATATTGAGGAAAAATGCAAAATGTATAGTTCCATAAAAACATCATTTTTGTCTCTTAGATTCATCAGTGTGATCGTTGTTCAGCAAGATATAGTTTACAATTTCATACACAGTATACATGTAACACTGTGCAGGAATACAGAGATAAACTTTCATTAGTGTTTTAGGAATACATTTGTTGACAGGACAAATAATCTTCTGTACACAGGGAATGTTAAGTCATACACGCGTATATAAACCAAACAAGCTCTGGCCACATTATGAAGAACAACGTACATGTAGCTGAGTCCAGATAAGGAAATGGTTGCTTCTTACCACTTGTCCCTCGACTCCTAGTGCTGCAAGTTGTTTGTCTGATCTGAATTTGCCTGATCAGAGCTTTCCTGATTAGAGTCTGTCTGATTAGAATTTGTCTGATTCAAGTCGCTTTCAACATTATTTTGGTTGTACCACCATGGTGCTTCCATGTAGAAGGCCTGACCCAATGCTGACACATTTACGATGCTGCCTCACTAGTATACCATGCCAAAGACACCAGACACAATGTGACAACATAACAACAAACAACTGACCAGTATTTGGTCCATTCCTCGATGTTGAGCACACCAAGAGAGGTAGTGCCAAGATTACCCATGTCAATTTAAGTCTTAGATATGACACAATCTTGGACTGAACTCCCAGATCTGCCTTAAATGAGACAGAAGTTATGTTCACTACACAGGAATAAACATGAATATCATATGCAAATGTGTCATAGTGACAAATCTCTAATGGACACTCTTACATTCACACTCTGATATTTTTCATATTGTTGCTTAATACCATACTCAGGAAATTTTCACTTAAACGACGGATGTTAGTTTAATGGGTGGAGGAAACTGATGTGCTTGGCATAAACCACCAGCCTTTGGTAAGCTTTCCCACGTGTAACAAACAGATATGCAAACAACAAATGTTAGATTGCACAAACCTAAAAATTCTCTTTTTATGGCCGGTTTTGAACCTACACCTCATCCTGGTGACTGAAAAGGCAAGCGCCTCTAACCACTCGGCCACAGACCTCTCCATGCTATTGGCACATCTATTGGCATATGTCCTATCATCACAAAATTCAACACAAAATTCAATACACACTGTCCTATTATCACAAAATTCAATATATACTGTCCTATTATCACAAAATTCAATACAAAATTCAATACATACTGTCCTATCATCACAAAATTCAATATATATCATCCTATTATCACAAAATTCAATATATACTGTCCTATTATCACAAAATTCGATATATACCATCCTATTATCACAAAATTCAATATATACTGTCCTATTATCACAAAAATTGGCCTCACATGTGTCTCTGCCTCTATTTATTAAAACATAAGTCAATTCAAGAAATATGTTATTTTGATTGTCGTTTTTCTGTGTTTCTTGGTGGAATAAGAATGAAAGATATGCCGGTACCAAAATGAATTGGTAATTATTTATATGATTCATGTTTGGGTAGCTGTGATGACAACAGTCTCAGGATACAGGTATAAATATATACACAACTCAATGTTTACATTCTGCTGCTGGTGTTACTGTGCATACATCTGACACAGGCAGGTGCGTGGGGTGACAAAGGGTAGACAGAAAACAGATACACCTGTATATACACACCTACATGTAACAGGCCCTCCACACCAACATTCCCTGTACATAACAGTCAGGTACAGGATATTCATAAGTACATACACAATTTGATTTAATGAATTCGATTGTTGCTTAATTCCATATTTAATAAACGATACTGTGTTGTTAGCTTAACACTGCTGATTTGTAGTTAACACTTAATTAATTTGGTTATACAATTAACTATCATGCATGTCTTCAAATATATATATGTGACAACATATAGCCCTATTAACAGTGACTGAAATAATGTTGTATTTTAATGTAGGTAAAGGTTTCAAGGGATAATTACAAAACCAAACAGAAAACCACCTACATGCATAATCAGTCAGAAAACAAATTTTTTAGTCAGTAAAATTACACTGTGTAGAACTATCATACAGAAGATCTGAACCATAATGCTCTGTGCATGCTGGGGTCCTCCATGGCTCAGTTGGTTAGCGCGCTAGCGCAGCGAAATGACCCAGAAGTGTCTCACCAATGTGAGTTCAAGTCCAGCTCATGCTGGCTTCCTCTCCGGCCGTAAGTGGGAAGGTCTGCCAGCAACCTGCGGATGGTAGTGGGTTTCCCCCGGGCTCTGCCCAGTTTCCTCCCACCATAATGCTGGCCGCCGGCGTATAAGTGAAATATTCTTGAGTACGGCGTAAAACACCAATCAAGTAAATAAATAAATAAATTCGTGCATGCTGATGTCATGTGAAACAGTCAATGTCTAACAGTCAAAATAAAGTTCATGCAGATAGAATAAATAAGGAGAATTAGCAATGCAAATGTGAAAACTTTTGAATAGTGATCACTACAATAAAACATACAGACCAATGCATGTCTCCAGTAAATCTGCATAAATATGTACTCACCTGTATGATTTGAGAACTGGACAGAGTTAATCGGGCTAACATCAAATCCCAGAAGCTGGAAGAAATAAACATACATACTCACTGCAGTTTTGTTTTATTTTATTTATTTGATTGTTTTTTTTACACTGTTTTTAAGAATATTTTGTCTTATATGACAGTGGCCAGCATTAGTTTTGTTCCTGTTTTACTAATTTACATATTTCATACCAAAACATAATGCCTCCTATTCTAATATTTCTTTGCATATTTTTACTGGTCTTTTTCACTGGGCTCTAAGGCATTAACATTTAAATAGTGGATTTATTAATATTCATCATTTATCCAAATACCCACTACTCGAGTCAACACTTGAGTGGACTAAGAGAAAACCTGGAATTACCTGTAATTATGTTAATTATGTTAACCGTACAATAACATTCCAAAAACCAAGGTTACAACTGCATCACACCGAGAACTTTAGCCAATTTATAGAAACTCCCTTTTAAGGCCATCTCTTGCTCATCTATAGTCAGCTAACACGTTCTCCTTGCACCAGCTGATCTGCCACTGCTATATATCCTTGAATTTTAATGTCATACACGTACTTAACCATTTTTCAGTCAGATGGCGACAGGGAGTTATTAGGTGTATGTACACATAGTGTGTCTTCTTGTGGTAGGATGAGTCCATGCCACCAAACTGCTGCCACCACTGAAGTGTCATACTGAAGACACGCCTTCAGCATACAGGACACCCTGACACCTAATCACATATAAGACTAGTGCAGGGCAATGACCCAGGAGTCTCTCACCAATGCGATCGCTGTGAGTTCAAGTCCAGCTCATGCTGTGGGAAGCTCTGTCAGGAGCCTGTGGATGGTTGCAGGTTTCCCCCAGGCTCTGCCCGGTTTCCTCCCACCATAATGCTGGCCACTGTCGTATAAGTGAAATATTCTTGAGTAGGGCGTAAAACACCAATCAAATAAATAAATAAATAAACACATAAGACACTGGGCCAAACAGTCCTGTTTCCTTCATCTAGCCTCGTGAGGTGAGGCCGCCAAGAGAGGCAGCAACAAATACCATTTTTATTAGGTCTTTGGTATGACCCCATCTGGGTTTGATCAAAGGTCTTCCAGCTTTAAAACGGACACTCTAACCAATAGGCCACCGAAGCTGTTTACCAACCCATGCCGACAAATGCTCTCATCCAACATATGCTGGTTAAGCAGTAGATTTAAATTTAATAGCCAGAATCTTAGGTACTTGGCAAAATGGTGATTTGCTCACAGTAGTCTGATTACCTCCACCCAGCCACCATGCTAGCTACAGTACCGGTACTATGCTTTACCTCTGCTCAGTTCTGATATGTTGACGGACAGACCTGACTGATTGATACTCTGATGGTCTATTCATCTTTCATCACCATGGCCATCAGCCTATCAGTACAACTCGTAAACTACACAACAGATTTATCATCATATGTATTTAAGTGAATATTCTTCAGAGATTCAACACCAATCAAATACATAAATGAATTACAGTTATTACTGCATCTAGCATTAGTGTTTGAATTAAATATGTGTCCCAGTACAGGGGCCACCGAACTGTGGGAGGGTGGGGGAAAAGTTCTAATTTGTCAGGCAGGCACCTAAACCCTTGCCTAAGTTGAGATCCCCCCCCCCTCATCACCCACATCCCCCACCCTACCCCAATCTATAATTTGAGACCCCCCCCCTCTATCACTCACATCCCCCATCCTAGACCAAGCTATTCCTCCAGCATTTTTCTGCTGTTAGGCCTAAACATTATCCATGCTGTTATAAATACTGATAGTGATGATTTTAATAACATATATCATCTAACTGGAGCAATGGCAACATCCAGCTCTATACAATATGACTTGATCTCCAGCCAAGTAACAAGGACATCCTTTTGACCCACAAACAGGTCAGCTTCACCATTTTTATTTGCGAATAACACAAGCAGGAACTTTTTCTCAAACAGGATCTGCAACTTAATTTCGTCTCTCTTATCCACTTGACGGGTTGAAAAATACCACCCTTCCCTCCCCCCCCCCCCCAACAACCGGGCTTGACGCAAGCCATATCTTCCATTAGCCCTGGGACTATTGTTATACTTGTCCCATGTCAGCATAATTAAATAGACACTGTATCATAATATTACATCAATGTACGTCTTATAGGCTAATCTTCCATACTGTTATATCATAATAATTAGGGGAAAACAGGCCTATTCCTCAGCTATAACTCAATTACACCTCGGTTACACTGCAGACATTCAGTTTTTTACCTACTTTTTCCAGCATACACCTCCACTGAGGTGTACTTTAGGTATTAATTTATATAATTGGCAATGCCTCAGACATACATGTACCTGCAGCATACCTCAAATACACCTCAAACACACCTCAATCCAGATATGCTACATCTAAATCCAGATATGCTACACTTCAATGGTACACTTCTGATGTACCTCAATCATGCCTTATCAGGGTAAGTGTATACATGTAGTAAGTCTTCAGGAAAAGCCAAGGGCTATCTTGTCGCGTAAGGAAGAGGTATCAATAAAAAGATTAAGCTCTTGAAAATTATAAATGTACACAGTTAATCAGAGTAACCTACAGAATATTTAATACATTGTACGTCTGTACATTTAATACATTGTATTGTTAGCACAAAATGTCTATCATTCATTAGGCTAAGTAATGCACTGCGTGCGCATGCACCTCGGCTTTAAGGATGAGAAGCTATTTGCATCATAGATTCAACAAGGCTTTTCACTACATACCCCAGTCTCTATAATAACTCTACTATTGCTTCTGGTGGATGCTTACCTGCAAAGGAAACGAGGCACTCTTGTTCCCCACATACCCGTAAACTACAGAACTCTGTATGGAGAGAACTCGGCACGTGTTGTCATCGGCCATCCTTATTTTATAACTGTCTACACTCACATACAGCTAAGTTAGAGGGCCAACTGCGACCCCCTCGTGACATACATGTACCGGCGGCATGTTGATTTTCTCCTAGCAGCGGTTCTGTGGCACAACTTCGTGGAGAGTACATTGGGATATTCTGAAAAATCTAACTTGAAATAAGATCGAATTTTATACAAGGTCGCTTTTCGTGGTAAAGCGAAGTCATTGTAATATTGAACTGGATTTTGATGTTTTTTGTGGATGGTGTTGTGGAATGACCAGCACAAACTACGATATTGTTATCAGGCCACCATCTATTTTACATGCATGTCTCATACATACATAGTCTAAACAAGTATTTCCTTAAAATCTAAACGAATTAACTTGTAATTGTTAAACTGAAAGAAAATGAAATGATTTATAACGATCTATTTATACATGTATTTAACTGATCGTTGCATTTTGCATTTACAAGATGGCTGTCAGTTTTGTTGTGTCGATGCATGAAACCAGAGTATAGGCTTTTTTTGCACCTTGGCCGACTAGGCGATACGCACACCTTAAATGGTCTTCAACTACCGTCAGAGTGTCAAAGGCCAGGTTTGAACCCACAGCTTGGGTGTCCTTGTGATAGAATTAAGTCAAACGCCTCCACGGCCCGTTCGGCTCCATTGGCGTTTTGATGTGACAAGCTATAAAATGTTTATAGACAATATTTTTCGAGATAGTGCGGGCCAGAACAGGGTTTCAGAGTCTCATATCTAGACTGTTTCGCTTTGTCCCAAGTTTTATTTGTGGCTAAGAGTTGAAACTGTTGAAAAATAATAGTCTCTCTATATGTTTATACCGATTGCAAAAGATATATAAGTCGTACATTTGCATGTTACCCTCAAATACAAATTTACTGTAGATTATAGAAATAATCAATAATATAGAAATTTCAAAAGAAATACATGAAAATTTTGAAAAAATATCATTAAAAACCTTAATTCTACATTAAGGTAACATAACATACCACACACACATATAACACCGGCAAATAAAAATCCTGTATTTGTCAAGCAACTTAAGTCATAAACTGCAAGTGCTTGAAAAGCCAAACTCAGAAGTAACAGAACTCAAACTATGTTGGGAACATTGTTCTGCAGTAGAGAACAAGTGTACAATTTTTAAACTTCCTAGACCAAAACATTTTATTTGTAGATGTGTTTGAATGTTTGACTTTGACAAATATAGCCTTCATGCAACTATATAAAAATATTCCCATATAATATACACCTCTATAGTACGTAGCGTGGAACTGTATAAGCTGTATAGGCTGGCCTGTTATGCACCAAAAATTGTCCAAAATCAATCTGTACATTCATGGTTTTGAAGAGTTCAAAGAGGAATTCGCGTTTGATAATTACTGTTAATATATATTATGTCATTTAATTGTTACTGAAACTTATCCAATCAACTCTTTTTATGGTGGTACCAGAAAAAATACCGTCTATAGCTAAAAAGTCTGAAAAATTGCATTGAATCCTTGCTATAAGAAAGCGAGAATACTTCGAAACCTCGCACTTTGTTGTGCTGGTCTTCCTAAATGTTGCTTTGTCCTTAAATTTGTCCGATGGTTAGAATTCATTCCCTCTCTTTGGAATGTCTGCTACTTGGTTCATCATCCCATATACTGTCTGCCGTATTATGTTATGTTCACACACGTATACTAGTCTTTTTATCCTATTCTTCTATGAAGACGTCGTTCCGTCGTCGCTGCCGCTAGCTATAACCGCTGAGCTGATGACCTTGGCTGGCTCTAATCTATACAGCTCCATGGAGTTGTGTGGGCTATTTGAATGCTATGGCATGCAGCTACTCAATTCATCCCCGATATCATAAGCAATGATATCATAAATATTCTAAACTCAGTACATGCTTATCCTATATATATATGGTCATCTTTTTTGCCACGAAAAAGTACTTCTATCAAGCATAAAACTCGACGCATCCCAAACACGACGTCGAATTTCGAACGTTGGCGTCGACTTTGTTTGTCGACTTTTTCCATTTAAAATTTGACGTGGATTTGTGTGTGTGTGTGGGGGGGGGTATTCAGTTGCTTTCCTTGGCACAAAAAGGAGATCATCAGCTATGTACACACATTTCTAAACGCACAGCTTCGATGTCCTTAGCATACCAGAAAAGGTGTCTGAAAAAGTGTCTAAGATTAAGTTTTATGTTAAACTGGACTTCTTACATTACTCATGCAAGAAAATCTCACGCAACAATATCACATTCTTAATATTATCAATGATTCAGTCAACAAAAAAATCCTTTATTTTTCATGGTATGTCCCTATACTTGTCTTATCGGAACGCATTTCGGGCAAATACTTATTGGTCACACCTCAGGCCACTTCAGAGTCTACAAAACGAGCCATTCCTCTCATACCTGTTTCAAACCGTTTAGACTATATACACCCACAACTAGAAATCCTGCCCCCGTTAGAACTTAACAAATTCTCAATTCTCGTTTGTCCACCACCGATAGCTAATTCCAACCCGCTTTAATAGCCATCTTAAAGCAGATTTTATTCTGTTTCGTATTGTATGGCATCTGTGTTATTCACCCGTCATCAGTATTAATATAAATATATAACTTAGCCGGGATTGAGCGCGATCATTCTTCATTTAGGTTAACTTAATTTATTTTCGTCAATGTCTGCGTGTCAGTTAAATCATTTATTTTATTTTGCTACAGCAAGAATCACGCATGTTTAAAAAATTCCCAACACTCGTTCCGATCATAACTGATGTCAGGTCCTTGACCAAGGCAGGAGGTCAAGTGTTCAAATCCAGCTCAAACTTTTTCGGCTACGGCTTCAAGTAAAGAGCTTGCCAGGCCTCACTCCACTTCACTCCAGGGGCAGCACTGGTTTCTTCACTCATAACCATGCACGCCGCCCTGTTCTCATTGATAGTGAGATCTGAATTCGTGGAAACAGGCGCTCGACGACGCTTGTGTATAGCCGTTTGGGAGACGTAGACTTCGGGAGAAGACCGCTTGTCTTCAGTTATCTAATACGGTCTACATGCATATATATCTGTAGGCCACACGAAAGCGAAGTTCGTCAGTAACTTGTCACGAGTCGGTGGTTTACCCACGAAAGGCACGTCGGTTTTCCCCACCTATAAAACTACATGTCCCCCCATGGTATTAGTGAAACTCTGCAGTCGCATAACACAAAAATCAAAAAAATACATAAATAGGTCATAAACTTGGCCGCCGTCATAAAAGGGAAAAACTCTTTTGCATGGCGTTAGTCAACAACCAGTCAATCAAATAATCAGTCAATCAATCAATCACAGTTTATAATCCATCCCCGTTTTTGCCCCAAAAATATAAAATGACATCAGCATAACCAGCATAACATAACTATTATCTAGATTGTGAGTAGATTAATCGCATGCAAAGCCTAAAGGTCAGATGTACCAGAAGAGGTTCGTACAAACTGATTCCAACACAACCAATGTTTCAAAGTTTTTGAACTTTTGAAGTCTGTTCCAAAGTTTTTGAACTTTTGAAGTCTGTTCCAAAATTTTCATTGGGTTCATGTTAGACCTTTGTGGTGATCATTATTGGGACGCTCGTATATATGTATGTATGTATGTATGAAAAACCTTAGCCATGGATTATATAATGCTTTCCCCTGTAGTACCTTGTTATTACACGCTTTACTTTATAAATAATTTACACCCAAATAATTGAATGATGTCAATTTCACTTTTCGCTTTATAGCCGTCAACTTTGCAGGAGGCACGCACAGCCCGAAATGGTAAACTTTTTTGTAACTTATTCTAAGCTGATCAACTGTGCATTGTATGGGCTGTTTGATATCAATAATAAAAAGTTTTTTGATTTGATTTGATTGGTGTTTTACGCCCTACTCAAGAATGTTTCACTTATACGACGGCGGCCAGCATTATGGTGGGTGGAAACCGGGCAGAGACCGGGGGGAACCCACGACCTTCCGCAGGTTGCTGCAAGACCTTCCCACCTACGGCCGGATAGGGAGCCAGCATGAGCTGGACTTGAACTCACAGCGACCGCATTGGTGAGACTGGGTCATTACGCTGTGCTAGCGCGCTAACCAACTGAGCCACGGAGGCCCCCCAATAATAAAAAGAATATTGCACAGTGAAGATTCACGTCTTGTGGGTTATCACTTCCAACTGTCACAAGAAAAAATATCCATGGTATTGACTATGGTATTCGACATTTACTACATGCATGCAAGCTTCGCCACGATATGGCCTTAATATTGCCGAAGTGCGGTCAATCCATGATCAGTCATTATATATACAAGCTTAATTGTTTCCGACGTCATACGTAAGAAATCTGTAAAGAAAGACAAGTCGCCAGAACTGAAGTTTCAGAAGATGATTTTCCTCTAAGTAGTTACTTTAATTTTACTTGGTGAATACGATGTATATTTGCATGAGAATAAAAGGAATCTCTGAACAACCTACATATCTTTAACAGTCAGGGTTTCCATCAATCGTTGCGCCTTAATTCTCCTGCAGCTGTTGTAGTTTCTTCAATATAACCGCGTATGCAATTATTTCGCCCATTTACGAAGTTAATGCAAAGTTTGTAAATTTCAATGACCTTTTACTAGTTATAACAAAACACATATTTCTCTTACCCTTCCTGAAAGATATATATATAGATATGTATACATGGTGGCGGTGAAGTTTGGAAAAAGAACACAAACCAGCCAAAGCTCTTGCGAAATCAACTTATAAATAATGTCTTGATAGCAGATCTAAAGATTCAAGACAACGGCTTGAATCAGGGGCTACACTTGGACTATATATGGTATCCGATGTATAGAACAGGTGCTACAGTACCCAGTGTATGTAAATCCGTCGTAGTTTGAGGGGTGAGGGTTGTTCATACACATCAAACACGCATGTCAATCAATCACTGAAAGAATCAGTCAATCAATCAACCACAGTTTATAATCCATCCTCAAAACACAGCTCTCCGTTCCTGTCCAAAAAGCTGTAATGAGATCGGCAAATCAGTCTGTTCAGCCTAGGACTAATATAATAGATGTTATAACAATCCCAGGTTCAAGTCAGGTGTCTGCCATTCTCAATACTATTTAACTTCCACTTACGTGACGATCAGGTTTATGGACGAAGGCTCATGGAAACCAGCATTCACCAGACACCTGATAAACCCGTAAAACAGGACTGGAACCATGCAGACGAAGGTGAATGTGAACAAACAACCTGATTGGTTGAGAGCCTGTCGTCTGGCGGAGAGTGATGACTGGATCAACAAGTCTGCTGGAGAGCGACCTCTTTGGCGGCTGGAGCAGCTACTATGCGGGGCCCGGTTGTTTAACAATGTATTAGCTAATACCCGTATTAAGTCATATTACATATTTACGATTTGAACAAAACCCAACTACCAATACCGTTGTACAGAGCCCAGCTGGAGCAGCAGTACACTTAGTTAAAACTTTAATAATATCGAATACATTTTTAAAGAAGTACATGTAATTGTTTTGGGGCCAAGCATAAAACTGAAGACTGTTCGAAGTTATAGCTGGTATTAAATCTTAAGTCACTTTTGAACAAGAGGGCGCCGTCGTTAAAAACTGGACCAACCAGGCTTCTGGAGAGCGATGTCGGTGACGACTGAATCAACCAGTCTGCTGGAGAACGACGCCACCGTCGAGTGGACCAACCAGTGTGTTGGACAGCGACGTCACTGACCACGGGGCATTATCGACTTAAATCCCATTAGTTTTGCTGAAAGATAACACTGGTATTAAGATTTAAGATATAACACACCTTTGAACAACCGAACCCTTGGTAGCGACGTCAATGACGACTGTACCAGTGAGAACTTAATAAGGTCCTTAACCACTTTCCAATTGTTTAATATAACATAGAAAACGTTTTGCATAAGTGGGATCTAGCAAAATTACCAAAACGGAAGTGGCGTTAGTTAAATGGAAATCACGTTTCTGTAAAAGGGTATGGCCCTTTCTGGTGGGCACTACCTGGCCTCCTCTCCTTGAGTGCACACTGTTAAACATGAATCAAATGGACAAACTATCAGGCCTTTGACCAATTAGACTAGAACACCGACCGTGTGTTCGATTTCCGCGAGATACTGCTGCTTGGTTGCGACCTTAAGCCAGGTTGTTTTCTAGGTATCTGGTGGTTTACTCCAGGCACTCCGGTTTCCTACACCCATAAACCTTATCGCCATCACAAAGTGAAGAATTCTTGAGCACGACGTTAAACAAAGATCAAATAATTAAATGAAGAAATAAAGTTCCACTTGGTTGTCACATATCAGCCACTATAGTCTCACTCCCAAAAAACAAACCATAATTGCATGAATATACAAAAAAAGTCCAAGAAAAATTTGATATCAACGGATTCAAATGCATTTTTATTTTTTCCTTACATTTCTATTTATTTTCATATATCCAGTGAGTCCATAACACGTCTGACAGGTCTGTTTCACGAGGCCATGCCCAGTGGGTATATGTAATACATGACTGTGACATAACATTATACTATAATATGATAAACTCTCACATATCAGTCATTTTCCTAACATTTAATATTATGTATAATATATAAATATCTTATAACACAAAACAGGATCGACAATATTCGTCTGCACATTTACACCTTTGGACACATATGACTACATATGATAAATTGACTTCTTTCCTATGTGAATGATTTGTCTAAATGCCCATGCACTGATAGAAAATGCAAAACATGTAAATTAATTTTATATACAGGCAAATACACATGCGCATTTTAGCTGAACGCTTAAGGTACCCCTTTTTGAAAAAAATACAGATAATGTAATACAATTGTTCTTGACTCCATAAACAATCAGTATTCTAGAGACACATTTTACAAGAATTAGACTAATCCGTAACTAACATATGTATATATAGCATTTGCGCTCAAACTTTACAGAAGGCAACTAATGCAGCAAGCATGCAGCTGCATAGAGGATCAATCTAACAAATACGTCACATCCATTGGAAAATGGTATAAAAGGTACAAAATTGCGAAATCGTTGGAAATAGCCAATGGGGACATATTTACAGATGTTTGTATGCATGTTTTATATATAACCTTTAAACCCCAAGAGACCACCTGTGCTTTTCTCGACAAAGACGAAGTGTGAACGTTAAAGGAATGGGCAGTCTTAACTCATGGCAATGGAAATGATGAGTACACAGTTATATAGCTATGTTTATTTGTCGACAATCAATATTTAATCTGCATCTGTACTGAGCAAATCACTTATACCATTATCTAAAGAGTGTCATTAACGGAAGCTTAAAGCCGCATGCACCATATTTTATACACACCATTTTCTGCTAACCAGAAAATACTGATAGGTTCCGTATATTTAACACAATTCTCTTTTGGTGTGTTGTACTGAAGACCTATAGAACACACGGAATCATCAGAAATGGGCCTAGCTTTGAACGTCCCATGGTCTACCAGTGGCGTACGAAAGTCGTACTTAACCCTTCGATTATACAGGCCATATACCTTTATGGCGCAATTATGTTCTCTTATAGAGGGCGCATACACTGAACTATCATGCACTTATTTCATCGTTGTCTCTGGTGAGATTTTAGGCCAAAGGCAATTTACTTTAGTTGTAAATGCATGGGAAATAAATAAACAGGTCAATCGTCAACGAAAAAGTCGCTTTGCGTACATGTACCTGGTATTTGCAGCCCCATGCACAGCAGTCCCCAAAAAGTATTCTATATCCCAAACTCCACCCTTCAGGGGGTTCAAGACAGTATTTTACAGCGACATTTACAGGGAATGTAGAATTTGCAAGACTGAATCTTCACTAAACATGTATTATAACTGGCACAATCTAAAAGTCCCGAAGAAATCAGACTTCCTACCATATGAGGTTGTAAATCTATTCTCGGTCAGGCTAAGCTCATGTGGAGCCTACTTGCTATTGTCTGACGAGTGTTAAATTACATCTGGATGATGCACCATGGAGGTTATACAGAGCAGGAACATGCGCAAAGCCAGTTTAATTTTGACTTTCGTCAGATTTGAAAAAATGGAACAATGAGTCCTTGTTTTCTTATAACAACGTAATCTAAAATTTTGAGCATGTAGAGTGTTATGCTATTACGAGTCATTAGGATTGTATGTTTGGATCATAATATATACTTAGAATTACGGTAAAGTTTGAAACTCAGATAACCACGGGATCTAAATAACAAGGGTGCCCTATATGAAATGGGAACTCGGATACTGCACACTACAGCCAATTGTAGCATAATATATAATGAACACTTTGCTGCAATTGCCACTTGCGTCTTCAGGCGGCCAGAGCTATTTGTTTGATGAAGTTGATGACTATGACTTCAGTTTAAATTGCGTTTTTAAGTAAAACTTTTTGTTAGAATTCAGCAAGCAACCGTAACTTTGAAGAAGATAGTATAGTACATGTGAACATTTTTACAATATATGACTGAAGCTGGAATTCTGATAGTTCAATTTTGGATAGACTTCATCTGTCTTCATGTATTAATGGTTGTGTGTAGTTCGGTTTTAGTTCTTACAAGCTAAAATAGAATCAAAGGTTAAGCTGTAAACTGGGCGTATCCTTCAGCCAGCTTTGTGACACCAAGCAAAGAGCACAACACAAACTATCGAGTAATCAGCAACAAAGGAAATACATAACTTGGTCGTATTCATGTTTATTCATGCACCTAACAGAAATAGAATTTTTTATTCAGCTATACATTTATAGTCAACGAAACTTTACATGAATTGCACGAACGCCAATACGCATCAGGAGATCAGAATTTATCTTCATGTGTACTTTAGAAAGTCTTTTAGAAAGATTTCGTTTCCAGCCCACATTTTGCGATGTCGCGGTATGCCATTTTAAAGTATCGCTTTATTTCCACAGCTTATTCACGGGACCTTTACCATTTAAGCGTATGTATTTTCTCAGTATTCTTTTTTCAATATTTTTCAATATTATTCTGTTATAATTACAGAAACTGGCTTTTATTCCCACTTATTCCTCATGGCAATATAAGTTTATATCCTGTCTGACTCAGCCTTGTGTGATTACTCCCATGTTCACGGTTTGGAAATGGTATAAGTACACTTTATTGTGTTAGTATTCTTACGATTGCATTGACGTGAGGTGCCCTGTTGTTCAAATTAGTAAAGCTCTATTCCACACATGCGAATTTCATATCACATAACGCTGTTCTCCGTTAACTAAATTACAGCCTTCATTTCTGTAACCATGGAATCAGTTATGTACCCCCAGCCCGCCGTATCCTGATGACTCATCATTTAGACCACAAGTTACCGAGTTTCAAACCTGAATTTTTGATGTTGTGGACATGTCATGGATTTATGTTATACTTACATTGTGATCTATTCAAGTGTCAAGGGGTAGTTTGGTTCTATTCTCTAATTCTTTGCATCAAAAAATATCCTGTCTGTCGATCAACAGGCGAATGTCTGGAACCCGTATAATTTCCCAGGTGCAGTATCTGGCCTTTCTCGAAAGATAAAGTCTCTAGCTTACAGATGCCTTTACAATGTACTGACACTGATGTTTGAAGAAATGATCGCCAAAAACTTTTGGTGCAGCTATAGATGTGAACCGATGAGTCCCGTCTGGCCAAGCGGATTTAATCCGGGAACCTCTTCGGAACCAGCGAAATGAGTTCTATCGAGATTCATGAAACGCAATAAATGTACAGTGTATTATAGTCACGAGAATCTTTTATAGTGTATGTAAAGCTTAATAAGAAAGTGTTAATGCATAAACGTGCAATTATGAGTTCAAGTATATTTATTTACACACTATCGGAATTGTCTACACCACGATGAGACGAAGTAAGAACATATGGAATCAGAGAGAAAAGAAGGTCCGTACCCTTTGGTATGTATACCCCATCCCCTCAATGCTGTTGTCCTACTACTGTCAAATGGAACATGCAGAACCTTTATATCAATCCTAATCAAGCCATATTTTCAACTACAACGACGACAATAAACCATATGGCTACAATGTATCATCTCAAAAAATTTCGCAGAAAACAAGCAGAGATACATGCGTAAAGGCTATATTTGAAGGTATGCCTTCTGGAAAGGCGATTTCAATTTGAAACATAAATTAGGCATGAAATTAACATTATCTCATTTGAAATTTTTTTAGAGTTTTACCGAGAAAGGTTTTCATAATTTCAAAAGTTCATTCTGGATGTATTAAAATTCTTTAAGCTTACATGGCTCTCTGCAACGTTAGGCCACTCATAGAGTACAAAATGGGAGAACCAGAAATACCATGGCAACAGCGACGTTTTCTTGTGTTTATTGTCCTACTTGAAGTATAAATTATCCTTCATATAAGATGAAAGCCATCTTTTGACCTTACAGGGTTTGTAGTGAAGACAAGTCAATGTTACTGCCCAGCAGATTATCGCGCACTAAGATCCCTAGGCCTTCCACAATTCTACATGTGTACTACTTTACACTTTAGATGTACAATAATCAATGACATATCTGATTAGAAAACCTAACAAGTTTCTAAACTTTGTAAACAATGATGCCAAAATTATGCAACTAAATTTATGTACAGTATCAGCCAAAATGGACAAATTATTTACTTCCACATACTTTTTGTGCTTATGTGTTTTGTTTTTGTTTTATTTATTTTTTAAAGAAAAAAAATCCACAAAGCAAATGAGGAAATGACGTGAAGCATTAGATACAATGCGATAGAAACCACAATGAAACACAGAAGACCAGACAGTAACCAAACAGTTGAAGGCCTGTATTGAAGATCATGACAATACAAAAACAATTCCATACCTCATAACCTATTCACAATGAGTGACAGTCCCTTTTACACAGAGAAGGTAAAGGGGAAAAAAAAAGGAATGTTATCGAACAAAAGTCCAAACACTGATTCTGTGCACTGTTTCACTGTCATACACTCCCCACCAGCCCCCTAACCCCACCCTCTGTGTCCCCGACTAAGCCTATCACAGTCAATCTGTACTTACATGTATGCAACACAAAAGTGCAGGGTGCTTTCTTAGGTTCAGCCACAATTTTAGAAGAAATTCATAAAAAGTTATTCTCTCTATTTTCCAGACAACATACAAAAATGTGCTTCTAATGAGTGGCTAATCTTTACACAATGGATGGTAATTTTTTTTTTTTATGGACTGTCCAGATGGGCAATTAATTAGCAATCTGATCTAACCAAAATGAAGATATCCATACCATACAATGAAACATTTCTCACAAACTGCCAAAGCAATTATCATTTTATAAGCCTTACACGAAAGTGCAGTCTGGCATCTACTTTCTGTAATGTTATTATTTATGTATATCTGGGAGATGTAACTTACACACCATGAACCATCAGAATGCAAACCATACACACTATGTAATATGGGGAATGAGTTTATGTACAATACATTAGAATATTAAAAACAACAACAACATTAGATATGACTGTCATCATCATTGCAGCTGATTTCAGAAATAACGTCTCTTTTTCAGTGATGATTTTGATAACTTCAGTCACTAATTTCTTCATGTACACCAAGAAACATACTTGTGCTTCCATTTCAACCCCATGAATACTTAAAAAAAATACCACATGTACATCTTGCAATGGTTCTACTGTACTGCTGTGACAGAAAATACATCAGCTATATTAACACATCATGGCATTGAATCCCAATACTGCCACTGTTTGCAACACGTCCGGGTTGGCTTTGTAGCTTTTCAACTGATTCAAGTTTTACAATATTAAAATAAAAAAATTAAAAAAAAGAAATAATGAACATATGTATGTCTGTTCAATGTGTAGGTAATTTCAACCTTACTTAATAGGAAAAAAATCACACTTGTTTTAAAAAAATATACCACATACGGAGCAGGTGAGGATAAAACAAGTGACCTTAAATGAAACAAATATCGACACAAAGGGTGAAGCACAGATAATCTTTTTTTCTTCCTTGAAATTAAATAAGGTTTTAAAAGTCATAAACCTACTTTTTAATAAACCAAAGATCTTCAGCAAATTGCCATCAAAAGACCCAAAAATGTTAAATAAAACAAGGAAAAAGAAAACATGAAGAAATGAAGGTAAGACTAAGATAAACAATTACACAGATATTCATGGACACCCTTAATTATTCCCCTCTTTCTTTAATAAAATTTTAATAAAATTTACTTTATTACACATAAATGTATGCAGGAAGTTCTTAACCCTACTTTTATTCTCATTCTAACACTAAAGGTCAACACCCACAGAGACAATTTAAACTGCTACATCTTCGCCATTCATTATTCTATCTTTAGTATTGCAAAGCCATGCAGCTATCCCATTAAACTGACAATATACTTCCTCTATAACGAATTTACAACCATGACGTGTTCAAAAAAAAGACTTCAACCCAGAGATTTGAGAGTACCTGTTTTTCTTTATATAACTGGTATATGTATAATAATTAACAAATCTGCTCTGTAATGGTGATGAGGTGAATAAATAAACACCTAGGTCTAAACAGAGATGATGTAAGGCACTAGAAGAGAGAGAGGGTCCTGAGGAGTTGTCTAGAGGATGGGGAACACAGAGGAAAACCCTGCTCCGTCACTTACCGCCGCATCACGGAGCCTTTGGTAAAAGGTAAAAAGTAAACACATTAGTATTAGACAGTTTCTTACGGGTAAAAAAAAAAAAAATATATATATATATGCGTGTGATCATGCCAAGGGAGTAATTTTGTATGCTTAGTGCTTTATAATGGGGGCCTCTTCCCAATGACTTGGGTACAAGCCTGATGTTTCGTTCTTCTCCTTTAATTGTTACATAAGTACAACTTGTACATTACAATCTTTTCCACATCGTCCTTGTGAGGGCAGGAACAAACAGTGAACTATTCTTAGATCACCTGGCTTCTTTGCCTTGCCTTCAAAAAAACCCGAACGCTAGTGATCCAAATTGCATATGCAAGATGGCACACTAGTGCCATCTGATACACCGAGAAACAGACAGGCAATTTGATTGGTGGTTTAGTCCAAACTCAAGAATCTTCATCTTTATGTTAAATCGAGGCACCTTACAAAACCTTGTCATGGTCAATGTTCCAACATCAGTATCTTAGGATCCGAACTGAGTGAAATTGAATTTGGCAAGATGTGTCCCACTATGAAGTTTGAAGTCACTTGGACATATATAACAATTATTCCCTTGGCAGGATCCTCATGGTAAAAGCAGTATTTTGTAGTCAAATTATGAATACAAATGGTAATACATGTAAAATATTTCTTGGACCTTCAATGTAGTAATACATGAAAGAGTTATGCACAACCCACATACAGGGTGGCCATGGTGATCAACTTTACCAAAAAATTACACTATTTGCAAAGAAAATGAGAATATTTCATTCTGAAATTTGTACTTGACTACTGGGTTAAGAAGGATAGAAGGATCTTCAGTGAAAGCATATTGTTTGGGCTTTAACATAGGCCAGTGGTAAAAGTGACGAATCAAGCTGGCCAAGGAATTGTATAAATACAGGGAGGATTTTGGGCATGTTACTGAAGGAATTTTTTGGTTTTTTGTGTTCAGTGAGTTTTGGCCAGCTCCTGTCCTTCACCTTCATGTGAAGTTAAAATCCATCAGACTTGAACATCAACTCAAAAAGATCAAATGTGCAACCACACCACAGTAAAAAAAAGTCCGATAAACCATAACAACACACATGCATACATGTCCTAAAATAGTGTGAATCAAGATTAATGAAGGATTTTACACACAAAGCATGTCTAATCCACAAAGGGAAGAAGAAAAAAAGTTGTTGCTTAACATCATTGCCTTTCTGTATACAATATCTCAATCAGACAATATAAAGTGATCCATGTACATGTAACTATAGCTTCTAGAATAACCATAACCATGGAGGTGTTACAATGCTTTCTTTTGTGATAGCAATTACTTAACACTGAGTGTTATGGTGCCAAATGCCTGGCATCTATGACATGGGGGATTCTGTTATCATGGGCCTCATAGCTTCCTTGTGTGGTCATCAATTTAGCGACAATCTCTTAATATGTGAACAAATACCCGGAGAGCGAAGCTTTCAATCTTCATCAAACTGATCAAAGTTTAAACAACTAGCCAGTTTTTTCCAATGCACTCCAAATCTTTTGTCTTTCATCTTCGTTCATTTCACGTTAACAAAGCCCACTGAACACTATTTCCATAGCTTACCTACATGTACATGCAGAACAATGGACTATCACAAAATTTTGATTTACCACTTTTTTCAAAAGGACAAATTTGAAACGCAGGCAATGTGTCAACACAGCGAAACATGCAATATAATTTCATAATGTCCTGGCAATGGTTACTAACTAAGTCATATATTTGTTCATGTTTGAGGTTTTGACAAACTTGGAAAAGATTTTCTTGTAGTATGTCGCACACACTAAGTATCCATTTGACATTGTCAGCAACAATGGTTCCTGATCAGTAAACAGTGGTTCTGACAATCTACTTTTAGGCTTAATTTATATCATATTTAGAGAGTCATTGAATGCCAATGTTTGCAAAAGTGTATCAGATGAACAGACCAAAAGTTCCCTTCATCCCATCTGACCCATGTATTATCAAAGAGCTTGACAGCATGTGTACATGTGCCACAGATTTCTAAAAAAAAAAATAATAATTACATGTATGGTGAAGAAGCTAAAGCACACAGTTAACATTTTGTACAGCAGTTGAAAATAAAAATGAGACAAAGTCAAACTAAATCAGGCATACCCAAAAGAAATCACTGCAATTTGACTATAAAGCACAGACAGATGTATGGATGGATGATCAGCACCAGTTCATCAAGTTATGGTGTGTGTCATGTGGCAGTCCACATTTAACAAGCATACATGTGTATTTCAAAGAG